>NW_027440714.1:0-68261 GCF_031893055.1 Leptodactylus fuscus | reverse complement strand
TGATACAAGTTGCCGAGTAAGCGATCAATGAAACCCTATGGTGAAAATCAAACTCCGGCATGATACAAGTTGCAAGATCACCCAGCTAGCCTATGATGGGTTGTCACTAGATAGGCTTAACTGTCAACTTTCCCATGGCTGCGACCTTCTCAGCCAGAGCTACACTCAAGAGTACACGATCAATGAAACCCTATGGGGAAAATCAAACTCCGACATGGTACAAGTTGCAAGCTCACCCAGCTAGCCTATGATGGGCTGTCACTAGATAGGCTTAACTGTCAACTTTCCCATGGCTGCGTCATTCTCAGCCCGAGCTACACTCAAGAGTACACGATCAATGAAGCGCTAAGGGGAAAGTAGAAATCCTGCTTGATACAAGTTGCCGAGTAAGCGATCAATGAAACCCTATGGTGAAAATCAAACTCCGGCATGATACAAGTTGCAAGATCACCCAGCTAGCCTATGATGGGTTGTCACTAGATAGGCTTAACTGTCAACTTTCCCATGGCTGCGACCTTCTCAGCCCGAGCTACACACAAGAGTACACGATCAATGAAACCCTATGGGGAAAATCAAACTCCGACATGGTACAAGTTGCAAGATCACCCAGCTAGCCTATGATGGGCTGTCACTAGATAGGCTTAACTGTCAACTTTCCCATGGCTGCGTCATTCTCAGCCCGAGCTACACTCAAGAGTACACGATCAATGAAGCGCTAAGGGGAAAGTAGAAATCCTGCTTCATACAAGTTGCCGAGTAAGCGATCAATGAAACCCTATGGTGAAAATCAAACTCCGGCATGATACAAGTTGCAAGATCACCCAGCTAGCCTATGATGGGTTGACACTAGATAGGCTTAACTGTCAACTTTCCCATGGCTGCGACCTTCTCAGCCAGAGCTACACTCAAGAGTACACGATCAATGAAACCCTATGGGGAAAATCAAACTCCGACATGGTACAAGTTGCAAGCTCACCCAGCTAGCCTATGATGGGCTGTCACTAGATAGGCTTAACTGTCAACTTTCCCATGGCTGCGTCATTCTCAGCCCGAGCTACACTCAACAGTACACGATCAATGAAGCGCTAAGGGGAAAGTAGAAATCCTGCTTGATACAAGTTGCCGAGTAAGCGATCAATGAAACCCTATGGTGAAAATCAAACTCCGGCATGATACAAGTTGCAAGATCACCCAGCTAGCCTATGATGGGTTGTCACTAGATAGGCTTAACTGTCAACTTTCCCATGGCTGCGACCTTCTCAGCCAGAGCTACACTCAAGAGTACACGATCAATGAAACCCTATGGGGAAAATCAAACTCCGACATGGTACAAGTTGCAAGCTCACCCAGCTAGCCTATGATGGGCTGTCACTAGATAGGCTTAACTGTCAACTTTCCCATGGCTGCGTCATTCTCAGCCCGAGCTACACTCAACAGTACACGATCAATGAAGCGCTAAGGGGAAAGTAGAAATCCTGCTTGATACAAGTTGCCGAGTAAGCGATCAATGAAACCCTATGGTGAAAATCAAACTCCGGCATGATACAAGTTGCAAGATCACCCAGCTAGCCTATGATGGGTTGTCACTAGATAGGCTTAACTGTCAACTTTCCCATGGCTGCGACCTTCTCAGCCCGAGCTACACACAAGAGTACACGATCAATGAAACCCTATGGGGAAAATCAAACTCCGACATGGTACAAGTTGCAAGATCACCCAGCTAGCCTATGATGGGCTGTCACTAGATAGGCTTAACTGTCAACTTTCCCATGGCTGCGTCATTCTCAGCCCGAGCTACACTCAAGAGTACACGATCAATGAAGCGCTAAGGGGAAAGTAGAAATCCTGCTTGATACAAGTTGCCGAGTAAGCGATCAATGAAACCCTATGGTGAAAATCAAACTCCGGCATGATACAAGTTGCAAGATCACCCAGCTAGCCTATGATGGGTTGTCACTAGATAGGCTTAACTGTCAACTTTCCCATGGCTGCGACCTTCTCAGCCCGTGCTACACACAAGAGTACACGATCAATGAAACCCTATGGGGAAAATCAAACTCCGACATGGTACAAGTTGCAAGATCACCCAGCTAGCCTATGATGGGCTGTCACTAGATAGGCTTAACTGTCAACTTTCCCATGGCTGCGTCATTCTCAGCCCGAGCTACACTCAAGAGTACACGATCAATGAAGCGCTAAGGGGAAAGTAGAAATCCTGCTTGATACAAGTTGCCGAGTAAGCGATCAATGAAACCCTATGGTGAAAATCAAACTCCGGCATGATACAAGTTGCAAGATCACCCAGCTAGCCTATGATGGGCTGTCACTAGATAGGCTTAACTGTCAACTTTCCCATGGCTGCGTCATTCTCAGCCCGAGCTACACTCAAGAGTACACGATCAATGAAGCGCTAAGGGGAAAGTAGAAATCCTGCTTCATACAAGTTGCCGAGTAAGCGATCAATGAAACCCTATGGTGAAAATCAAACTCCGGCATGATACAAGTTGCAAGATCACCCAGCTAGCCTATGATGGGTTGTCACTAGATAGGCTTAACTGTCAACTTTCCCATGGCTGCGACCTTCTCAGCCAGAGCTACACTCAAGAGTTCACGATCAATGAAACCCTATGGGGAAAATCAAACTCCGACATGTTACAAGTTGCAAGCTCACCCAGCTAGCCTATGATGGGCTGTCACTAGATAGGCTTAACTGTCAACTTTCCCATGGCTGCGTCATTCTCAGCCCGAGCTACACTCAAGAGTACACGATCAATGAAGCGCTAAGGGGAAAGTAGAAATCCTGCTTCATACAAGTTGCCGAGTAAGCGATCAATGAAACCCTATGGTGAAAATCAAACTCCGGCATGATACAAGTTGCAAGATCACCCAGCTAGCCTATGATGGGTTGTCACTAGATAGGCTTAACTGTCAACTTTCCCATGGCTGCGACCTTCTCAGCCAGAGCTACACTCAAGAGTACACGATCAATGAAACCCTATGGGGAAAATCAAACTCCGACATGGTACAAGTTGCAAGCTCACCCAGCTAGCCTATGATGGGCTGTCACTAGATAGGCTTAACTGTCAACTTTCCCATGGCTGCGTCATTCTCAGCCCGAGCTACACTCAAGAGTACACGATCAATGAAGCGCTAAGGGGAAAGTAGAAATACTGCTTGATACAAGTTGCCGAGTAAGCGATCAATGAAACCCTATGGTGAAAATCAAACTCCGGCATGATACAAGTTGCAAGATCACCCAGCTAGCCTATGATGGGTTGTCACTAGATAGGCTTAACTGTCAACTTTCCCATGGCTGCGACCTTCTCAGCCCGAGCTACACTCAAGAGTACACGATCAATGAAACCCTATGGGGAAAATCAAACTCCGACATGGTACAAGTTGCAAGATCACCCAGCTAGCCTATGATGGGCTGTCACTAGATAAGCTTAACTGTCAACTTTCCCATGGCTGCGTCATTCTCAGCCCGAGCTACACTCAAGAGTACACGATCAATGAAGCGCTAAGGGGAAAGTAGAAATCCTGCTTGATACAAGTTGCCGAGTAAGCGATCAATGAAACCCTATGGTGAAAATCAAACTCCGGCATGATACAAGTTGCAAGATCACCCAGCTAGCCTATGATGGGTTGGCACTAGATAGGCTTAACTGTCAACTTTCCCATGGCTGCGACCTTCTCAGCCAGAGCTACACTCAATAGTACACGATCAATGAAACCCTATGGGGAAAATCAAACTCCGACATGGTACAAGTTGCAAGATCACCCAGCTAGCCTATGATGGGCTGTCAC
Source organism: Leptodactylus fuscus (assembly GCF_031893055.1). Lineage (NCBI taxonomy): Eukaryota > Metazoa > Chordata > Amphibia > Anura > Leptodactylidae > Leptodactylus > Leptodactylus fuscus. The sequence goes on along the minus strand of NW_027440714.1, from coordinate 64,454 downwards.
TAGATAGGCTTAACTGTCAACTTTCCCATGGCTGCGTCATTCTCAGCCCGATCTACACTCAAGAGTACACGATCAATGAAGCGCTAAGGGGAAAGTAGAAATCCTGCTTGATACAAGTTGCCGAGTAAGCGATCAATGAAACCCTATGGTGAAAATCAAACTCCGGCATGATACAAGTTGCAAGATCACCCAGCTAGCCTATGATGGGTTGTCACTAGATAGGCTTAACTGTCAACTTTCCCATGGCTGCGACCTTCTCAGCCCGAGCTACACACAAGAGTACACGATCAATGAAACCCTATGGGGAAAATCAAACTCCGACATGGTACAAGTTGCAAGATCACCCAGCTAGCCTATGATGGGCTGTCACTAGATAGGCTTAACTGTCAACTTTCCCATGGCTGCGTCATTCTCAGCCCGAGCTACACTCAAGAGTGTATCAATGAAGCGCTAAGGGGAAAGTAGAAATCCTGCTTCATACAAGTTGCCGAGTAAGCGATCAATGAAATCCTATGGTGAAAATCAAACTCCGGCATGATACAAGTTGCAAGATCACCCAGCTAGCCTATGATGGGTTGTCACTAGATAGTTTAACTGTTAACTTTCCCATGGCTGCGACCTTCTCAGCCAGAGCTACACTCAAGAGTACACGATCAATGAAACCCTATGGGGAAAATCAAACTCCGACATGGTACAAGTTGCAAGCTCACCCAGCTAGCCTATGATGGGCTGTCACTAGATAGGCTTAACTGTCAACTTTCCCATGGCTGCGTCATTCTCAGCCCGAGCTACTCTCAAGAGTACACGATCAATGAAGCGCTAAGGGGAAAGTAGAAATCCTGCTTGATACAAGTTGCCGAGTAAGCGATCAATGAAACCCTATGGTGAAAATCAAACTCCGGCATGATACAAGTTGCAAGATCACCCAGCTAGCCTATGATGGGTTGTCACTAGATAGGCTTAACTGTCAACTTTCCCATTGCTGCGACCTTCTCAGCCCGAGCTACACACAAGAGTACACGATCAATGAAACCCTATGGGGAAAATCAAACTCCGACATGGTACGAGTTGCAAGATCACCCAGCTAGCCTATGATGGGCTGTCACTAGATAGGCTTAACTGTCAACTTTCCCATGGCTGCGTCATTCTCAGCCCGAGCTACACTCAAGAGTACACGATCAATGAAGCGCTAAGGGGAAAGTAGAAATCCTGCTTCATACAAGTTGCCGAGTAAGCGATCAATGAAACCCTATGGTGAAAATCAAACTCCGGCATGATACAAGTTGCAAGATCACCCAGCTAGCCTATGATGGGTTGTCACTAGATAGGCTTAACTGTCAACTTCTCCATGGCTGCGACCTTCTCAGCCAGAGCTACACTCAAGAGTACACGATCAATGAAACCCTATGGGGAAAATCAAACTCCGACATGGTACAAGTTGCAAGCTCACCCAGCTAGCCTATGATGGGCTGTCACTAGATAGGCTTAACTGTCAACTTTCCCATGGCTGCGTCATTCTCAGCCCGAGCTACACTCAAGAGTACACGATCAATGAAGCGCTAAGGGGAAAGTAGAAATCCTGCTTGATACAAGTTGCCGAGTAAGCGATCAATGAAACCCTATTGGTGAAAATCAAACTCCGGCATGATACAAGTTGCAAGATCACCCAGCTAGCCTATGATGGGTTGTCACTAGATAGGCTTAACTGTCAACTTTCCCATGGCTGCGACCTTCTCAGCCCGAGCTACACACAAGAGTACACGATCAATGAAACCCTATGGGGAAAATCAAACTCCGACATGGTACAAGTTGCAAGATCACCCAGCTAGCCTATGATGGGCTGTCACTAGATAGGCTTAACTGTCAACTTTCCCATGGCTGCGTCATTCTCAGCCCGAGCTACACTCAAGAGTACACGATCAATGAAGCGCTAAGGGGAAAGTAGAAATCCTGCTTCATACAAGTTGCCGAGTAAGCGATCAATGAAACCCTATGGTGAAAATCAAACTCCGGCATGATACAAGTTGCAAGATCACCCAGCTAGCCTATGATGGGTTGACACTAGATAGGCTTAACTGTCAACTTTCCCATGGCTGCGACCTTCTCAGCCAGAGCTACACTCAAGAGTACACGATCAATGAAACCCTATGGGGAAAATCAAACTCCGACATGGTACAAGTTGCAAGCTCACCCAGCTAGCCTATGATGGGCTGTCACTAGATAGGCTTAACTGTCAACTTTCCCATGGCTGCGTCATTCTCAGCCCGAGCTACACTCAAGAGTACACGATCAATGAAGCGCTAAGGGGAAAGTAGAAATCCTGCTTGATACAAGTTGCCGAGTAAGCGATCAATGAAACCCTATGGTGAAAATCAAACTCCGGCATGATACAAGTTGCAAGATCACCCAGCTAGCCTATGATGGGTTGTCACTAGATAGGCTTAACTGTCAACTTTCCCATGGCTGCGACCTTCTCAGCCCGAGCTACACACAAGAGTACACGATCAATGAAACCCTATGGGGAAAATCAAACTCCGACATGGTACAAGTTGCAAGATCACCCAGCTAGCCTATGATGGGCTGTCACTAGATAGGCTTAACTGTCAACTTTCCCATGGCTGCGTCATTCTCAGCCCGAGCTACACTCAAGAGTACACGATCAATGAAGCGCTAAGGGGAAAGTAGAAATCCTGCTTCATACAAGTTGCCGAGTAAGCGATCAATGAAACCCTATGGTGAAAATCAAACTCCGGCATGATACAAGTTGCAAGATCACCCAGCTAGCCTATGATGGGTTGTCACTAGATAGGCTTAACTGTCAACTTTCCCATGGCTGCGACCTTCTCAGCCAGAGCTACACTCAAGAGTACACGATCAATGAAACCCTATGGGGAAAATCAAACTCCGACATGGTACAAGTTGCAAGCTCACCCAGCTAGCCTATGATGGGCTGTCACTAGATGGGCTTAACTGTCAACTTTCCCATGGCTGCGTCATTCTCAGCCCGAGCTACACTCAAGAGTGCACGATCAATGAAGCGCTAAGGGGGAAGTAGAAATCCTGCTTGATACAAGTTGCCGAGTAAGCGATCAATGAAACCCTATGGTGAAAATCAAACTCCGGCATGATACAAGTTGCAAGATCACCCAGCTAGCCTATGATGGGTTGTCACTAGATAGGCTTAACTGTCAACTTTCCCATGGCTGCGACCTTCTCAGCCCGAGCTACACACAAGAGTACAAGATCAATGAAACCCTATGGGGAAAATCAAACTCCGACATGGTACAAGTTGCAAGATCACCCAGCTAGCCTATGATGGGCTGTCACTAGATAGGCTTAACTGTCAACTTTCCCATGGCTGCGTCATTCTCAGCCCGAGCTACACTCAAGAGTACACGATCAATGAAGCGCTAAGGGGAAAGTAGAAATCCTGCTTCATACAAGTTGCCGAGTAAGCGATCAATGAAACCCTATGGTGAAAATCAAACTCCGGCATGATACAAGTTGCAAGATCACCCAGCTAGCCTATGATGGGTTGTCACTAGATAGGCTTAACTGTCAACTTTCCCATGGCTGCGACCTTCTCAGCCAGAGCTACACTCAAGAGTACACGATCAATGAAACCCTATGGGGAAAATCAAACTCCGACATGGTACAAGTTGCAAGCTCACCCAGCTAGCCTATGATGGGCTGTCACTAGATAGGCTTAACTGTCAACTTTCCCATGGCTGCGTCATTCTCAGCCCGAGCTACACTCAAGAGTACACGATCAATGAAGCGCTAAGGGGAAAGTAGAAATCCTGCTTCATACAAGTTGCCGAGTAAGCGATCAATGAAACCCTATCGTGAAAATCAAACTCCGGCATGATACAAGTTGCAAGATCACCCAGCTAGCCTATGATGGGTTGTCACTAGATAGGCTTAACTGTTAACTTTCCCATGGCTGCGACCTTCTCAGCCAGAGCTACACTCAAGAGTACACGATCAATGAATCCCTATGGGGAAAATCAAACTCCGACATGGTACAAGTTGCAAGCTCACCCAGCTAGCCTATGATGGGCTGTCACTAGATAGGCTTAACTGTCAACTTTCCCATTGCTGCGACCTTCTCAGCCCGAGCTACACACAAGAGTACACGATCAATGAAACCCTATGGGGAAAATCAAACTCCGACATGGTACAAGTTGCAAGATCACCCAGCTAGCCTATGATGGGCTGTCACTAGATAGGCTTAACTGTCAACTTTCCCATGGCTGCGTCATTCTCAGCCCGAGCTACACTCAAGAGTACACGATCAATGAAGCGCTAAGGGGAAAGTAGAAATCCTGCTTCATACAAGTTGCCGAGTAAGCGATCAATGAAACCCTATGGTGAAAATCAAACTCCGGCATGATACAAGTTGCAAGATCACCCAGCTAGCCTATGATGGGTTGTCACTAGATAGGCTTAACTGTCAACTTTCCCATGGCTGCGACCTTCTCAGCCAGAGCTACACTCAAGAGTACACGATCAATGAAGCGCTAAGGGGAAAGTAGAAATCCTGCTTCATACAAGTTGCCGAGTAAGCGATCAATGAAACCCTATGGTGAAAATCAAACTCCGGCATGATACAAGTTGCAAGATCACCCAGCTAGCCTATGATGGGTTGTCACTAGATAGGCTTAACTGTCAACTTTCCCATGGCTGCGACCTTCTCAGCCAGAGCTACACTCAAGAGTTCACGATCAATGAAACCCTATGGGGAAAATCAAACTCCGACATGGTACAAGTTGCAAGCTCACCCAGCTAGCCTATGATGGGCTGTCACTAGATAGGCTTAACTGTCAACTTTCCCATGGCTGCGTCATTCTCAGCCCGAGCTACACTCAAGAGTACACGATCAATGAAGCGCTAAGGGGAAAGTAGAAATCCTGCTTCATACAAGTTGCCGAGTAAGCGATCAATGAAACCCTATGGTGAAAATCAAACTCCGGCATGATACAAGTTGCAAGATCACCCAGCTAGCCTATGATGGGTTGTCACTAGATAGGCTTAACTGTCAACTTTCCCATGGCTGCGACCTTCTCAGCCCGAGCTACACTCAAGAGTACACGATCAATGAAACCCTATGGGGAAAATCAAACTCCGACATGGTACAAGTTGCAAGATCACCCAGCTAGCCTATGATGGGCTGTCACTAGATAGGCTTAACTGTCAACTTTCCCATGGCTGCGTCATTCTCAGCCCGAGCTACACTCAAGAGTACACGATCAATGAAGCGCTAAGGGGAAAGTAGAAATCCTGCTTCATACAAGTTGCCGAGTAAGCGATCAATGAAACCCTATGGTGAAAATCAAACTCCGGCATGATACAAGTTGCAAGATCACCCAGCGAGCCTATGATGGGTTGTCACTAGATAGGCTTAACTGTTAACTTTCCCATGGCTGCGACCTTCTCAGCCAGAGCTACACTCAAGAGTACACGATCAATGAAACCCTATGGGGAAAATCAAACTCCGACATGGTACAAGTTGCAAGATCACCCAGCTAGCCTATGATGGGCTGTCACTAGATAGGCTTAACTGTCAACTTTCCCATGGCTGCGTCATTCTCAGCCCGAGCTACACTCAAGAGTACACGATCAATGAAGCGCTAAGGGGAAAGTAGAAATCCTGCTTGATACAAGTTGCCGAGTAAGCGATCAATGAAACCCTATGGTGAAAATCAAACTCCGGCATGATACAAGTTGCAAGATCACCCAGCTAGCCTATGATGGGTTGTCACTAGATAGGCTTAACTGTCAACTTTCCCATGGCTGCGACCTTCTCAGCCAGAGCTACACTCAAGAGTACACGATCAATGAAACCCTATGGGGAAAATCAAACTCCGACATGGTACAAGTTGCAAGCTCACCCAGCTAGCCTATGATGGGCTGTCACTAGATAGGCTTAACTGTCAACTTTCCCATGGCTGCGTCATTCTCAGCCCGAGCTACACTCAAGAGTACACGATCAATGAAGCGCTAAGGGGAAAGTAGAAATCCTGCTTGATACAAGTTGCCGAGTAAGCGATCAATGAAACCCTATGGTGAAAATCAAACTCCGGCATGATACAAGTTGCAAGATCACCCAGCTAGCCTATGATGGGTTGTCACTAGATAGGCTTAACTGTCAACTTTCCCATGGCTGCGACCTTCTCAGCCCGAGCTACACACAAGAGTACACGATCAATGAAACCCTATGGGGAAAATCAAACTCCGACATGGTACAAGTTGCAAGATCACCCAGCTAGCCTATGATGGGCTGTCACTAGATAGGCTTAACTGTCAACTTTCCCATGGCTGCGTCATTCTCAGCCCGAGCTACACTCAAGAGTACACGATCAATGAAGCGCTAAGGGGAAAGTAGAAATCCTGCTTCATACAAGTTGCCGAGTAAGCGATCAATGAAACCCTATGGTGAAAATCAAACTCCGGCATGATACAAGTTGCAAGATCACCCAGCTAGCCTATGATGGGTTGACACTAGATAGGCTTAACTGTCAACTTTCCCATGGCTGCGACCTTCTCAGCCAGAGCTACACTCAAGAGTACACGATCAATGAAACCCTATGGGGAAAATCAAACTCCGACATGGTACAAGTTGCAAGCTCACCCAGCTAGCCTATGATGGGCTGTCACTAGATAGGCTTAACTGTCAACTTTCCCATGGCTGCGTCATTCTCAGCCCGAGCTACACTCAAGAGTACACGATCAATGAAGCGCTAAGGGGAAAGTAGAAATCCTGCTTGATACAAGTTGCCGAGTAAGCGATCAATGAAACCCTATGGTGAAAATCAAACTCCGGCATGATACAAGTTGCAAGATCACCCAGCTAGCCTATGATGGGTTGTCACTAGATAGGCTTAACTGTCAACTTTCCCATGGCTGCGACCTTCTCAGCCAGAGCTACACTCAAGAGTACACGATCAATGAAACCCTATGGGGAAAATCAAACTCCGACATGGTACAAGTTGCAAGCTCACCCAGCTAGCCTATGATGGGCTGTCACTAGATAGGCTTAACTGTCAACTTTCCCATGGCTGCGTCATTCTCAGCCCGAGCTACACTCAACAGTACACGATCAATGAAGCGCTAAGGGGAAAGTAGAAATCCTGCTTGATACAAGTTGCCGAGTAAGCGATCAATGAAACCCTATGGTGAAAATCAAACTCCGGCATGATACAAGTTGCAAGATCACCCAGCTAGCCTATGATGGGTTGTCACTAGATAGGCTTAACTGTCAACTTTCCCATGGCTGCGACCTTCTCAGCCCGAGCTACACACAAGAGTACACGATCAATGAAACCCTATGGGGAAAATCAAACTCCGACATGGTACAAGTTGCAAGATCACCCAGCTAGCCTATGATGGGCTGTCACTAGATAGGCTTAACTGTCAACTTTCCCATGGCTGCGTCATTCTCAGCCCGAGCTACACTCAAGAGTACACGATCAATGAAGCGCTAAGGGGAAAGTAGAAATCCTGCTTGATACAAGTTGCCGAGTAAGCGATCAATGAAACCCTATGGTGAAAATCAAACTCCGGCATGATACAAGTTGCAAGATCACCCAGCTAGCCTATGATGGGTTGTCACTAGATAGGCTTAACTGTCAACTTTCCCATGGCTGCGACCTTCTCAGCCCGTGCTACACACAAGAGTACACGATCAATGAAACCCTATGGGGAAAATCAAACTCCGACATGGTACAAGTTGCAAGATCACCCAGCTAGCCTATGATGGGCTGTCACTAGATAGGCTTAACTGTCAACTTTCCCATGGCTGCGTCATTCTCAGCCCGAGCTACACTCAAGAGTACACGATCAATGAAGCGCTAAGGGGAAAGTAGAAATCCTGCTTGATACAAGTTGCCGAGTAAGCGATCAATGAAACCCTATGGTGAAAATCAAACTCCGGCATGATACAAGTTGCAAGATCACCCAGCTAGCCTATGATGGGCTGTCACTAGATAGGCTTAACTGTCAACTTTCCCATGGCTGCGTCATTCTCAGCCCGAGCTACACTCAAGAGTACACGATCAATGAAGCGCTAAGGGGAAAGTAGAAATCCTGCTTCATACAAGTTGCCGAGTAAGCGATCAATGAAACCCTATGGTGAAAATCAAACTCCGGCATGATACAAGTTGCAAGATCACCCAGCTAGCCTATGATGGGTTGTCACTAGATAGGCTTAACTGTCAACTTTCCCATGGCTGCGACCTTCTCAGCCAGAGCTACACTCAAGAGTTCACGATCAATGAAACCCTATGGGGAAAATCAAACTCCGACATGTTACAAGTTGCAAGCTCACCCAGCTAGCCTATGATGGGCTGTCACTAGATAGGCTTAACTGTCAACTTTCCCATGGCTGCGTCATTCTCAGCCCGAGCTACACTCAAGAGTACACGATCAATGAAGCGCTAAGGGGAAAGTAGAAATCCTGCTTCATACAAGTTGCCGAGTAAGCGATCAATGAAACCCTATGGTGAAAATCAAACTCCGGCATGATACAAGTTGCAAGATCACCCAGCTAGCCTATGATGGGTTGTCACTAGATAGGCTTAACTGTCAACTTTCCCATGGCTGCGACCTTCTCAGCCAGAGCTACACTCAAGAGTACACGATCAATGAAACCCTATGGGGAAAATCAAACTCCGACATGGTACAAGTTGCAAGCTCACCCAGCTAGCCTATGATGGGCTGTCACTAGATAGGCTTAACTGTCAACTTTCCCATGGCTGCGTCATTCTCAGCCCGAGCTACACTCAAGAGTACACGATCAATGAAGCGCTAAGGGGAAAGTAGAAATACTGCTTGATACAAGTTGCCGAGTAAGCGATCAATGAAACCCTATGGTGAAAATCAAACTCCGGCATGATACAAGTTGCAAGATCACCCAGCTAGCCTATGATGGGTTGTCACTAGATAGGCTTAACTGTCAACTTTCCCATGGCTGCGACCTTCTCAGCCCGAGCTACACTCAAGAGTACACGATCAATGAAACCCTATGGGGAAAATCAAACTCCGACATGGTACAAGTTGCAAGATCACCCAGCTAGCCTATGATGGGCTGTCACTAGATAAGCTTAACTGTCAACTTTCCCATGGCTGCGTCATTCTCAGCCCGAGCTACACTCAAGAGTACACGATCAATGAAGCGCTAAGGGGAAAGTAGAAATCCTGCTTGATACAAGTTGCCGAGTAAGCGATCAATGAAACCCTATGGTGAAAATCAAACTCCGGCATGATACAAGTTGCAAGATCACCCAGCTAGCCTATGATGGGTTGGCACTAGATAGGCTTAACTGTCAACTTTCCCATGGCTGCGACCTTCTCAGCCAGAGCTACACTCAATAGTACACGATCAATGAAACCCTATGGGGAAAATCAAACTCCGACATGGTACAAGTTGCAAGATCACCCAGCTAGCCTATGATGGGCTGTCACTAGATAGGCTTAACTGTCAACTTTCCCATGGCTGCGTCATTCTCAGCCCGATCTACACTCAAGAGTACACGATCAATGAAGCGCTAAGGGGAAAGTAGAAATCCTGCTTGATACAAGTTGCCGAGTAAGCGATCAATGAAACCCTATGGTGAAAATCAAACTCCGGCATGATACAAGTTGCAAGATCACCCAGCTAGCCTATGATGGGTTGTCACTAGATAGGCTTAACTGTCAACTTTCCCATGGCTGCGACCTTCTCAGCCCGAGCTACACACAAGAGTACACGATCAATGAAACCCTATGGGGAAAATCAAACTCCGACATGGTACAAGTTGCAAGATCACCCAGCTAGCCTATGATGGGCTGTCACTAGATAGGCTTAACTGTCAACTTTCCCATGGCTGCGTCATTCTCAGCCCGAGCTACACTCAAGAGTGTATCAATGAAGCGCTAAGGGGAAAGTAGAAATCCTGCTTCATACAAGTTGCCGAGTAAGCGATCAATGAAATCCTATGGTGAAAATCAAACTCCGGCATGATACAAGTTGCAAGATCACCCAGCTAGCCTATGATGGGTTGTCACTAGATAGGCTTAACTGTTAACTTTCCCATGGCTGCGACCTTCTCAGCCAGAGCTACACTCAAGAGTACACGATCAATGAAACCCTATGGGGAAAATCAAACTCCGACATGGTACAAGTTGCAAGCTCACCCAGCTAGCCTATGATGGGCTGTCACTAGATAGGCTTAACTGTCAACTTTCCCATGGCTGCGTCATTCTCAGCCCGAGCTACACTCAAGAGTACACGATCAATGAAGCGCTAAGGGGAAAGTAGAAATCCTGCTTGATACAAGTTGCCGAGTAAGCGATCAATGAAACCCTATGGTGAAAATCAAACTCCGGCATGATACAAGTTGCAAGATCACCCAGCTAGCCTATGATGGGTTGTCACTAGATAGGCTTAACTGTCAACTTTCCCATTGCTGCGACCTTCTCAGCCCGAGCTACACACAAGAGTACACGATCAATGAAACCCTATGGGGAAAATCAAACTCCGACATGGTACGAGTTGCAAGATCACCCAGCTAGCCTATGATGGGCTGTCACTAGATAGGCTTAACTGTCAACTTTCCCATGGCTGCGTCATTCTCAGCCCGAGCTACACTCAAGAGTACACGATCAATGAAGCGCTAAGGGGAAAGTAGAAATCCTGCTTCATACAAGTTGCCGAGTAAGCGATCAATGAAACCCTATGGTGAAAATCAAACTCCGGCATGATACAAGTTGCAAGATCACCCAGCTAGCCTATGATGGGTTGTCACTAGATAGGCTTAACTGTCAACTTTCCCATGGCTGCGACCTTCTCAGCCAGAGCTACACTCAAGAGTACACGATCAATGAAACCCTATGGGGAAAATCAAACTCCGACATGGTACAAGTTGCAAGCTCACCCAGCTAGCCTATGATGGGCTGTCACTAGATAGGCTTAACTGTCAACTTTCCCATGGCTGCGTCATTCTCAGCCCGAGCTACACTCAAGAGTACACGATCAATGAAGCGCTAAGGGGAAAGTAGAAATCCTGCTTGATACAAGTTGCCGAGTAAGCGATCAATGAAACCCTATGGTGAAAATCAAACTCCGGCATGATACAAGTTGCAAGATCACCCAGCTAGCCTATGATGGGTTGTCACTAGATAGGCTTAACTGTCAACTTTCCCATGGCTGCGACCTTCTCAGCCCGAGCTACACACAAGAGTACACGATCAATGAAACCCTATGGGGAAAATCAAACTCCGACATGGTACAAGTTGCAAGATCACCCAGCTAGCCTATGATGGGCTGTCACTAGATAGGCTTAACTGTCAACTTTCCCATGGCTGCGTCATTCTCAGCCCGAGCTACACTCAAGAGTACACGATCAATGAAGCGCTAAGGGGAAAGTAGAAATCCTGCTTCATACAAGTTGCCGAGTAAGCGATCAATGAAACCCTATGGTGAAAATCAAACTCCGGCATGATACAAGTTGCAAGATCACCCAGCTAGCCTATGATGGGTTGACACTAGATAGGCTTAACTGTCAACTTTCCCATGGCTGCGACCTTCTCAGCCAGAGCTACACTCAAGAGTACACGATCAATGAAACCCTATGGGGAAAATCAAACTCCGACATGGTACAAGTTGCAAGCTCACCCAGCTAGCCTATGATGGGCTGTCACTAGATAGGCTTAACTGTCAACTTTCCCATGGCTGCGTCATTCTCAGCCCGAGCTACACTCAAGAGTACACGATCAATGAAGCGCTAAGGGGAAAGTAGAAATCCTGCTTGATACAAGTTGCCGAGTAAGCGATCAATGAAACCCTATGGTGAAAATCAAACTCCGGCATGATACAAGTTGCAAGATCACCCAGCTAGCCTATGATGGGTTGTCACTAGATAGGCTTAACTGTCAACTTTCCCATGGCTGCGACCTTCTCAGCCCGAGCTACACACAAGAGTACACGATCAATGAAACCCTATGGGGAAAATCAAACTCCGACATGGTACAAGTTGCAAGATCACCCAGCTAGCCTATGATGGGCTGTCACTAGATAGGCTTAACTGTCAACTTTCCCATGGCTGCGTCATTCTCAGCCCGAGCTACACTCAAGAGTTCACGATCAATGAAGCGCTAAGGGGAAAGTAGAAATCCTGCTTCATACAAGTTGCCGAGTAAGCGATCAATGAAACCCTATGGTGAAAATCAAACTCCGGCATGATACAAGTTGCAAGATCACCCAGCTAGCCTATGATGGGTTGTCACTAGATAGGCTTAACTGTCAACTTTCCCATGGCTGCGACCTTCTCAGCCAGAGCTACACTCAAGAGTACACGATCAATGAAACCCTATGGGGAAAATCAAACTCCGACATGGTACAAGTTGCAAGCTCACCCAGCTAGCCTATGATGGGCTGTCACTAGATGGGCTTAACTGTCAACTTTCCCATGGCTGCGTCATTCTCAGCCCGAGCTACACTCAAGAGTGCACGATCAATGAAGCGCTAAGGGGGAAGTAGAAATCCTGCTTGATACAAGTTGCCGAGTAAGCGATCAATGAAACCCTATGGTGAAAATCAAACTCCGGCATGATACAAGTTGCAAGATCACCCAGCTAGCCTATGATGGGTTGTCACTAGATAGGCTTAACTGTCAACTTTCCCATGGCTGCGACCTTCTCAGCCCGAGCTACACACAAGAGTACAAGATCAATGAAACCCTATGGGGAAAATCAAACTCCGACATGGTACAAGTTGCAAGATCACCCAGCTAGCCTATGATGGGCTGTCACTAGATAGGCTTAACTGTCAACTTTCCCATGGCTGCGTCATTCTCAGCCCGAGCTACACTCAAGAGTACACGATCAATGAAGCGCTAAGGGGAAAGTAGAAATCCTGCTTCATACAAGTTGCCGAGTAAGCGATCAATGAAACCCTATGGTGAAAATCAAACTCCGGCATGATACAAGTTGCAAGATCACCCAGCTAGCCTATGATGGGTTGTCACTAGATAGGCTTAACTGTCAACTTTCCCATGGCTGCGACCTTCTCAGCCAGAGCTACACTCAAGAGTACACGATCAATGAAACCCTATGGGGAAAATCAAACTCCGACATGGTACAAGTTGCAAGCTCACCCAGCTAGCCTATGATGGGCTGTCACTAGATAGGCTTAACTGTCAACTTTCCCATGGCTGCGTCATTCTCAGCCCGAGCTACACTCAAGAGTACACGATCAATGAAGCGCTAAGGGGAAAGTAGAAATCCTGCTTCATACAAGTTGCCGAGTAAGCGATCAATGAAACCCTATGGTGAAAATCAAACTCCGGCATGATACAAGTTGCAAGATCACCCAGCTAGCCTATGATGGGTTGTCACTAGATAGGCTTAACTGTTAACTTTCCCATGGCTGCGACCTTCTCAGCCAGAGCTACACTCAAGAGTACACGATCAATGAATCCCTATGGGGAAAATCAAACTCCGACATGGTACAAGTTGCAAGCTCACCCAGCTAGCCTATGATGGGCTGTCACTAGATAGGCTTAACTGTCAACTTTCCCATTGCTGCGACCTTCTCAGCCCGAGCTACACACAAGAGTACACGATCAATGAAACCCTATGGGGAAAATCAAACTCCGACATGGTACAAGTTGCAAGATCACCCAGCTAGCCTATGATGGGCTGTCACTAGATAGGCTTAACTGTCAACTTTCCCATGGCTGCGTCATTCTCAGCCCGAGCTACACTCAAGAGTACACGATCAATGAAGCGCTAAGGGGAAAGTAGAAATCCTGCTTCATAGAAGTTGCCGAGTAAGCGATCAATGAAACCCTATGGTGAAAATCAAACTCCGGCATGATACAAGTTGCAAGATCACCCAGCTAGCCTATGATGGGTTGTCACTAGATAGGCTTAACTGTCAACTTTCCCATGGCTGCGACCTTCTCAGCCAGAGCTACACTCAAGAGTACACGATCAATGAAGCGCTAAGGGGAAAGTAGAAATCCTGCTTCATACAAGTTGCCGAGTAAGCGATCAATGAAACCCTATGGTGAAAATCAAACTCCGGCATGATACAAGTTGCAAGATCACCCAGCTAGCCTATGATGGGTTGTCACTAGATAGGCTTAACTGTCAACTTTCCCATGGCTGCGACCTTCTCAGCCAGAGCTACACTCAAGAGTTCACGATCAATGAAACCCTATGGGGAAAATCAAACTCCGACATGGTACAAGTTGCAAGCTCACCCAGCTAGCCTATGATGGGCTGTCACTAGATAGGCTTAACTGTCAACTTTCCCATGGCTGCGTCATTCTCAGCCCGAGCTACACTCAAGAGTACACGATCAATGAAGCGCTAAGGGGAAAGTAGAAATCCTGCTTCATACAAGTTGCCGAGTAAGCGATCAATGAAACCCTATGGTGAAAATCAAACTCCGGCATGATACAAGTTGCAAGATCACCCAGCTAGCCTATGATGGGTTGTCACTAGATAGGCTTAACTGTCAACTTTCCCATGGCTGCGACCTTCTCAGCCCGAGCTACACTCAAAAGTACACGATCAATGAAACCCTATGGGGAAAATCAAACTCCGACATGGTACAAGTTGCAAGATCACCCAGCTAGCCTATGATGGGCTGTCACTAGATAGGCTTAACTGTCAACTTTCCCATGGCTGCGTCATTCTCAGCCCGAGCTACACTCAAGAGTACACGATCAATGAAGCGCTAAGGGGAAAGTAGAAATCCTGCTTCATACAAGTTGCCGAGTAAGCGATCAATGAAACCCTATGGTGAAAATCAAACTCCGGCATGATACAAGTTGCAAGATCACCCAGCGAGCCTATGATGGGTTGTCACTAGATAGGCTTAACTGTTAACTTTCCCATGGCTGCGACCTTCTCAGCCAGAGTTACACTCAAGAGTACACGATCAATGAAACCCTATGGGAAAATCAAACTCCGACATGGTACAAGTTGCAAGATCACCCAGCTAGCCTATGATGGGCTGTCACTAGATAGGCTTAACTGTCAACTTTCCCATGGCTGCGTCATTCTCAGCCCGAGCTACACTCAAGAGTACACGATCAATGAAGCGCTAAGGGGAAAGTAGAAATCCTGCTTCATACAAGTTGCCGAGTAAGCGATCAATGAAACCCTATGGTGAAAATCAAACTCCGGCATGATACAAGTTGCAAGATCACCCAGCTAGCCTATGATGGGTTGTCACTAGATAGGCTTAACTGTCAACTTTCCCATGGCTGCGACCTTCTCAGCCAGAGCTACACTCAAGAGTACACGATCAATGAAACCCTATGGGGAAAATCAAACTCCGACATGGTACAAGTTGCAAGCTCACCCAGCTAGCCTATGATGGGCTGTCACTAGATAGGCTTAACTGTCAACTTTCCCATGGCTGCGTCATTCTCAGCCCGAGCTACACTCAAGAGTACACGATCAATGAAGCGCTAAGGGGAAAGTAGAAATCCTGCTTGATACAAGTTGCCGAGTAAGCGATCAATGAAACCCTATGGTGAAAATCAAACTCCGGCATGATACAAGTTGCAAGATCACCCAGCTAGCCTATGATGGGTTGTCACTAGATAGGCTTAACTGTCAACTTTCCCATGGCTGCGACCTTCTCAGCCCGAGCTACACACAAGAGTACACGATCAATGAAACCCTATGGGGAAAATCAAACTCCGACATGGTACAAGTTGCAAGATCACCCAGCTAGCCTATGATGGGCTGTCACTAGATAGGCTTAACTGTCAACTTTCCCATGGCTGCGTCATTCTCAGCCCGAGCTACACTCAAGAGTACACGATCAATGAAGCGCTAAGGGGAAAGTAGAAATCCTGCTTCATACAAGTTGCCGAGTAAGCGATCAATGAAACCCTATGGTGAAAATCAAACTCCGGCATGATACAAGTTGCAAGATCACCCAGCTAGCCTATGATGGGTTGTCACTAGATAGGCTTAACTGTTAACTTTCCCATGGCTGCGACCTTCTCAGCCAGAGCTACACTCAAGAGTACACGATCAATGAAACCCTATGGGGAAAATCAAACTCCGACATGGTACAAGTTGCAAGCTCACCCAGCTAGCCTATGATGGGCTGTCACTAGATAGGCTTAACTGTCAACTTTCCCATGGCTGCGTCATTCTCAGCCCGAGCTACACTCAAGAGTACACGATCAATGAAGCGCTAAGGGGAAAGTAGAAATCCTGCTTGATACAAGTTGCCGAGTAAGCGATCAATGAAACCCTATGGTGAAAATCAAACTCCGGCATGATACAAGTTGCAAGATCACCCAGCTAGCCTATGATGGGTTGTCACTAGATAGGCTTAACTGTCAACTTTCCCATTGCTGCGACCTTCTCAGCCCGAGCTACACACAAGAGTACACGATCAATGAAACCCTATGGGGAAAATCAAACTCCGACATGGTACAAGTTGCAAGCTCACCCAGCTAGCCTATGATGGGCTGTCACTAGATAGGCTTAACTGTCAACTTTCCCATGGCTGCGTCATTCTCAGCCCGAGCTACACTCTAGAGTGTATCAATGAAGCGCTAAGGGGAAAGTAGAAATCCTGCTTCATACAAGTTGCCGAGTAAGCGATCAATGAAACCCTATGGTGAAAATCAAACTCCGGCATGATACAAGTTGCAAGATCACCCAGCTAGCCTATGATGGGTTGTCACTAGATAGGCTTAACTGTTAACTTTCCCATGGCTGCGACCTTCTCAGCCAGAGCTACACTCAAGAGTACACGATCAATGAAACCCTATGGGGAAAATCAAACTCCGACATGGTACAAGTTGCAAGCTCACCCAGCTAGCCTATGATGGGCTGTCACTAGATAGGCTTAACTGTCAACTTTCCCATGGCTGCGTCATTCTCAGCCCGAGCTACACTCAAGAGTACACGATCAATGAAGCGCTAAGGGGAAAGTAGAAATCCTGCTTGATACAAGTTGCCGAGTAAGCGATCAATGAAACCCTATGGTGAAAATCAAACTCCGGCATGATACAAGTTGCAAGATCACCCAGCTAGCCTATGATGGGTTGTCACTAGATAGGCTTAACTGTCAACTTTCCCATTGCTGCGACCTTCTCAGCCCGAGCTACACACAAGAGTACACGATCAATGAAACCCTATGGGGAAAATCAAACTCCGACATGGTACGAGTTGCAAGATCACCCAGCTAGCCTATGATGGGCTGTCACTAGATAGGCTTAACTGTCAACTTTCCCATGGCTGCGTCATTCTCAGCCCGAGCTACACTCAAGAGTACACGATCAATGAAGCGCTAAGGGGAAAGTAGAAATCCTGCTTCATACAAGTTGCCGAGTAAGCGATCAATGAAACCCTATGGTGAAAATCAAACTCCGGCATGATACAAGTTGCAAGATCACCCAGCTAGCCTATGATGGGTTGTCACTAGATAGGCTTAACTGTCAACTTTCCCATGGCTGCGACCTTCTCAGCCAGAGCTACACTCAAGAGTACACGATCAATGAAACCCTATGGGGAAAATCAAACTCCGACATGGTACAAGTTGCAAGCTCACCCAGCTAGCCTATGATGGGCTGTCACTAGATAGGCTTAACTGTCAACTTTCCCATGGCTGCGTCATTCTCAGCCCGAGCTACACTCAAGAGTACACGATCAATGAAGCGCTAAGGGGAAAGTAGAAATCCTGCTTGATACAAGTTGCCGAGTAAGCGATCAATGAAACCCTATGGTGAAAATCAAACTCCGGCATGATACAAGTTGCAAGATCACCCAGCTAGCCTATGATGGGTTGTCACTAGATAGGCTTAACTGTCAACTTTCCCATGGCTGCGACCTTCTCAGCCCGAGCTACACACAAGAGTACACGATCAATGAAACCCTATGGGGAAAATCAAACTCCGACATGGTACAAGTTGCAAGATCACCCAGCTAGCCTATGATGGGCTGTCACTAGATAGGCTTAACTGTCAACTTTCCCATGGCTGCGTCATTCTCAGCCCGAGCTACACTCAAGAGTACACGATCAATGAAGCGCTAAGGGGAAAGTAGAAATCCTGCTTCATACAAGTTGCCGAGTAAGCGATCAATGAAACCCTATGGTGAAAATCAAACTCCGGCATGATACAAGTTGCAAGATCACCCAGCTAGCCTATGATGGGTTGACACTAGATAGGCTTAACTGTCAACTTTCCCATGGCTGCGACCTTCTCAGCCAGAGCTACACTCAAGAGTACACGATCAATGAAACCCTATGGGGAAAATCAAACTCCGACATGGTACAAGTTGCAAGCTCACCCAGCTAGCCTATGATGGGCTGTCACTAGATAGGCTTAACTGTCAACTTTCCCATGGCTGCGTCATTCTCAGCCCGAGCTACACTCAAGAGTACACGATCAATGAAGCGCTAAGGGGAAAGTAGAAATCCTGCTTGATACAAGTTGCCGAGTAAGCGATCAATGAAACCCTATGGTGAAAATCAAACTCCGGCATGATACAAGTTGCAAGATCACCCAGCTAGCCTATGATGGGTTGTCACTAGATAGGCTTAACTGTCAACTTTCCCATGGCTGCGACCTTCTCAGCCCGAGCTACACACAAGAGTACACGATCAATGAAACCCTATGGGGAAAATCAAACTCCGACATGGTACAAGTTGCAAGATCACCCAGCTAGCCTATGATGGGCTGTCACTAGATAGGCTTAACTGTCAACTTTCCCATGGCTGCGTCATTCTCAGCCCGAGCTACACTCAAGAGTACACGATCAATGAAGCGCTAAGGGGAAAGTAGAAATCCTGCTTCATACAAGTTGCCGAGTAAGCGATCAATGAAACCCTATGGTGAAAATCAAACTCCGGCATGATACAAGTTGCAAGATCACCCAGCTAGCCTATGATGGGTTGTCACTAGATAGGCTTAACTGTCAACTTTCCCATGGCTGCGACCTTCTCAGCCAGAGCTACACTCAAGAGTACACGATCAATGAAACCCTATGGGGAAAATCAAACTCCGACATGGTACAAGTTGCAAGCTCACCCAGCTAGCCTATGATGGGCTGTCACTAGATGGGCTTAACTGTCAACTTTCCCATGGCTGCGTCATTCTCAGCCCGAGCTACACTCAAGAGTGCACGATCAATGAAGCGCTAAGGGGGAAGTAGAAATCCTGCTTGATACAAGTTGCCGAGTAAGCGATCAATGAAACCCTATGGTGAAAATCAAACTCCGGCATGATACAAGTTGCAAGATCACCCAGCTAGCCTATGATGGGTTGTCACTAGATAGGCTTAACTGTCAACTTTCCCATGGCTGCGACCTTCTCAGCCCGAGCTACACACAAGAGTACAAGATCAATGAAACCCTATGGGGAAAATCAAACTCCGACATGGTACAAGTTGCAAGATCACCCAGCTAGCCTATGATGGGCTGTCACTAGATAGGCTTAACTGTCAACTTTCCCATGGCTGCGTCATTCTCAGCCCGAGCTACACTCAAGAGTACACGATCAATGAAGCGCTAAGGGGAAAGTAGAAATCCTGCTTCATACAAGTTGCCGAGTAAGCGATCAATGAAACCCTATGGTGAAAATCAAACTCCGGCATGATACAAGTTGCAAGATCACCCAGCTAGCCTATGATGGGTTGTCACTAGATAGGCTTAACTGTCAACTTTCCCATGGCTGCGACCTTCTCAGCCAGAGCTACACTCAAGAGTACACGATCAATGAAACCCTATGGGGAAAATCAAACTCCGACATGGTACAAGTTGCAAGCTCACCCAGCTAGCCTATGATGGGCTGTCACTAGATAGGCTTAACTGTCAACTTTCCCATGGCTGCGTCATTCTCAGCCCGAGCTACACTCAAGAGTACACGATCAATGAAGCGCTAAGGGGAAAGTAGAAATGCTGCTTCATACAAGTTGCCGAGTAAGCGATCAATGAAACCCTATGGTGAAAATCAAACTCCGGCATGATACAAGTTGCAAGATCACCCAGCTAGCCTATGATGGGTTGTCACTAGATAGGCTTAACTGTTAACTTTCCCATGGCTGCGACCTTCTCAGCCAGAGCTACACTCAAGAGTACACGATCAATGAATCCCTATGGGGAAAATCAAACTCCGACATGGTACAAGTTGCAAGCTCACCCAGCTAGCCTATGATGGGCTGTCACTAGATAGGCTTAACTGTCAACTTTCCCATTGCTGCGACCTTCTCAGCCCGAGCTACACACAAGAGTACACGATCAATGAAACCCTATGGGGAAAATCAAACTCCGACATGGTACAAGTTGCAAGATCACCCAGCTAGCCTATGATGGGCTGTCACTAGATAGGCTTAACTGTCAACTTTCCCATGGCTGCGTCATTCTCAGCCCGAGCTACACTCAAGAGTACACGATCAATGAAGCGCTAAGGGGAAAGTAGAAATCCTGCTTCATAGAAGTTGCCGAGTAAGCGATCAATGAAACCCTATGGTGAAAATCAAACTCCGGCATGATACAAGTTGCAAGATCACCCAGCTAGCCTATGATGGGTTGTCACTAGATAGGCTTAACTGTCAACTTTCCCATGGCTGCGACCTTCTCAGCCAGAGCTACACTCAAGAGTACACGATCAATGAAGCGCTAAGGGGAAAGTAGAAATCCTGCTTCATACAAGTTGCCGAGTAAGCGATCAATGAAACCCTATGGTGAAAATCAAACTCCGGCATGATACAAGTTGCAAGATCACCCAGCTAGCCTATGATGGGTTGTCACTAGATAGGCTTAACTGTCAACTTTCCCATGGCTGCGACCTTCTCAGCCAGAGCTACACTCAAGAGTTCACGATCAATGAAACCCTATGGGGAAAATCAAACTCCGACATGGTACAAGTTGCAAGCTCACCCAGCTAGCCTATGATGGGCTGTCACTAGATAGGCTTAACTGTCAACTTTCCCATGGCTGCGTCATTCTCAGCCCGAGCTACACTCAAGAGTACACGATCAATGAAGCGCTAATGGGAAAGTAGAAATCCTGCTTCATACAAGTTGCCGAGTAAGCGATCAATGAAACCCTATGGTGAAAATCAAACTCCGGCATGATACAAGTTGCAAGATCACCCAGCTAGCCTATGATGGGTTGTCACTAGATAGGCTTAACTGTCAACTTTCCCATGGCTGCGACCTTCTCAGCCCGAGCTACACTCAAAAGTACACGATCAATGAAACCCTATGGGAAAATCAAACTCCGACATGGTACAAGTTGCAAGATCACCCAGCTAGCCTATGATGGGCTGTCACTAGATAGGCTTAACTGTCAACTTTCCCATGGCTGCGTCATTCTCAGCCCGAGCTACACTCAAGAGTACACGATCAATGAAGCGCTAAGGGGAAAGTAGAAATCCTGCTTCATACAAGTTGCCGAGTAAGCGATCAATGAAACCCTATGGTGAAAATCAAACTCCGGCATGATACAAGTTGCAAGATCACCCAGCGAGCCTATGATGGGTTGTCACTAGATAGGCTTAACTGTTAACTTTCCCATGGCTGCGACCTTCTCAGCCAGAGCTACACTCAAGAGTACACGATCAATGAAACCCTATGGGAAAATCAAACTCCGACATGGTACAAGTTGCAAGATCACCCAGCTAGCCTATGATGGGCTGTCACTAGATAGGCTTAACTGTCAACTTTCCCATGGCTGCGTCATTCTCAGCCCGAGCTACACTCAAGAGTACACGATCAATGAAGCGCTAAGGGGAAAGTAGAAATCCTGCTTCATACAAGTTGCCGAGTAAGCGATCAATGAAACCCTATGGTGAAAATCAAACTCCGGCATGATACAAGTTGCAAGATCACCCAGCTAGCCTATGATGGGTTGTCACTAGATAGGCTTAACTGTCAACTTTCCCATGGCTGCGACCTTCTCAGCCAGAGCTACACTCAAGAGTACACGATCAATGAAACCCTATGGGGAAAATCAAACTCCGACATGGTACAAGTTGCAAGCTCACCCAGCTAGCCTATGATGGGCTGTCACTAGATAGGCTTAACTGTCAACTTTCCCATGGCTGCGTCATTCTCAGCCCGAGCTACACTCAAGAGTACACGATCAATGAAGCGCTAAGGGGAAAGTAGAAATCCTGCTTGATACAAGTTGCCGAGTAAGCGATCAATGAAACCCTATGGTGAAAATCAAACTCCGGCATGATACAAGTTGCAAGATCACCCAGCTAGCCTATGATGGGTTGTCACTAGATAGGCTTAACTGTCAACTTTCCCATGGCTGCGACCTTCTCAGCCCGAGCTACACACAAGAGTACACGATCAATGAAACCCTATGGGGAAAATCAAACTCCGACATGGTACAAGTTGCAAGATCACCCAGCTAGCCTATGATGGGCTGTCACTAGATAGGCTTAACTGTCAACTTTCCCATGGCTGCGTCATTCTCAGCCCGAGCTACACTCAAGAGTACACGATCAATGAAGCGCTAAGGGGAAAGTAGAAATCCTGCTTCATACAAGTTGCCGAGTAAGCGATCAATGAAACCCTATGGTGAAAATCAAACTCCGGCATGATACAAGTTGCAAGATCACCCAGCTAGCCTATGATGGGTTGTCACTAGATAGGCTTAACTGTTAACTTTCCCATGGCTGCGACCTTCTCAGCCAGAGCTACACTCAAGAGTACACGATCAATGAAACCCTATGGGGAAAATCAAACTCCGACATGGTACAAGTTGCAAGCTCACCCAGCTAGCCTATGATGGGCTGTCACTAGATAGGCTTAACTGTCAACTTTCCCATGGCTGCGTCATTCTCAGCCCGAGCTACACTCAAGAGTACACGATCAATGAAGCGCTAAGGGGAAAGTAGAAATCCTGCTTGATACAAGTTGCCGAGTAAGCGATCAATGAAACCCTATGGTGAAAATCAAACTCCGGCATGATACAAGTTGCAAGATCACCCAGCTAGCCTATGATGGGTTGTCACTAGATAGGCTTAACTGTCAACTTTCCCATTGCTGCGACCTTCTCAGCCCGAGCTACACACAAGAGTACACGATCAATGAAACCCTATGGGGAAAATCAAACTCCGACATGGTACAAGTTGCAAGCTCACCCAGCTAGCCTATGATGGGCTGTCACTAGATAGGCTTAACTGTCAACTTTCCCATGGCTGCGTCATTCTCAGCCCGAGCTACACTCTAGAGTGTATCAATGAAGCGCTAAGGGGAAAGTAGAAATCCTGCTTCATACAAGTTGCCGAGTAAGCGATCAATGAAACCCTATGGTGAAAATCAAACTCCGGCATGATACAAGTTGCAAGATCACCCAGCTAGCCTATGATGGGTTGTCACTAGATAGGCTTAACTGTTAACTTTCCCATGGCTGCGACCTTCTCAGCCAGAGCTACACTCAAGAGTACACGATCAATGAAACCCTATGGGGAAAATCAAACTCCGACATGGTACAAGTTGCAAGCTCACCCAGCTAGCCTATGATGGGCTGTCACTAGATAGGCTTAACTGTCAACTTTCCCATGGCTGCGTCATTCTCAGCCCGAGCTACACTCAAGAGTACACGATCAATGAAGCGCTAAGGGGAAAGTAGAAATCCTGCTTGATACAAGTTGCCGAGTAAGCGATCAATGAAACCCTATGGTGAAAATCAAACTCCGGCATGATACAAGTTGCAAGATCACCCAGCTAGCCTATGATGGGTTGTCACTAGATAGGCTTAACTGTCAACTTTCCCATTGCTGCGACCTTCTCAGCCCGAGCTACACACAAGAGTACACGATCAATGAAACCCTATGGGGAAAATCAAACTCCGACATGGTACGAGTTGCAAGATCACCCAGCTAGCCTATGATGGGCTGTCACTAGATAGGCTTAACTGTCAACTTTCCCATGGCTGCGTCATTCTCAGCCCGAGCTACACTCAAGAGTACACGATCAATGAAGCGCTAAGGGGAAAGTAGAAATCCTGCTTCATACAAGTTGCCGAGTAAGCGATCAATGAAACCCTATGGTGAAAATCAAACTCCGGCATGATACAAGTTGCAAGATCACCCAGCTAGCCTATGATGGGTTGTCACTAGATAGGCTTAACTGTCAACTTTCCCATGGCTGCGACCTTCTCAGCCAGAGCTACACTCAAGAGTACACGATCAATGAAACCCTATGGGGAAAATCAAACTCCGACATGGTACAAGTTGCAAGCTCACCCAGCTAGCCTATGATGGGCTGTCACTAGATAGGCTTAACTGTCAACTTTCCCATGGCTGCGTCATTCTCAGCCCGAGCTACACTCAAGAGTACACGATCAATGAAGCGCTAAGGGGAAAGTAGAAATCCTGCTTGATACAAGTTGCCGAGTAAGCGATCAATGAAACCCTATGGTGAAAATCAAACTCCGGCATGATACAAGTTGCAAGATCACCCAGCTAGCCTATGATGGGTTGTCACTAGATAGGCTTAACTGTCAACTTTCCCATGGCTGCGACCTTCTCAGCCCGAGCTACACACAAGAGTACACGATCAATGAAACCCTATGGGGAAAATCAAACTCCGACATGGTACAAGTTGCAAGATCACCCAGCTAGCCTATGATGGGCTGTCACTAGATAGGCTTAACTGTCAACTTTCCCATGGCTGCGTCATTCTCAGCCCGAGCTACACTCAAGAGTACACGATCAATGAAGCGCTAAGGGGAAAGTAGAAATCCTGCTTCATACAAGTTGCCGAGTAAGCGATCAATGAAACCCTATGGTGAAAATCAAACTCCGGCATGATACAAGTTGCAAGATCACCCAGCTAGCCTATGATGGGTTGTCACTAGATAGGCTTAACTGTCAACTTTCCCATGGCTGCGACCTTCTCAGCCAGAGCTACACTCAAGAGTACACGATCAATGAAACCCTATGGGGAAAATCAAACTCCGACATGGTACAAGTTGCAAGCTCACCCAGCTAGCCTATGATGGGCTGTCACTAGATAGGCTTAACTGTCAACTTTCCCATGGCTGCGTCATTCTCAGCCCGAGCTACACTCAAGAGTACACGATCAATGAAGCGCTAAGGGGAAAGTAGAAATCCTGCTTGATACAAGTTGCCGAGTAAGCGATCAATGAAACCCTATGGTGAAAATCAAACTCCGGCATGATACAAGTTGCAAGATCACCCAGCTAGCCTATGATGGGTTGTCACTAGATAGGCTTAACTGTCAACTTTCCCATGGCTGCGACCTTCTCAGCCCGAGCTACACACAAGAGTACACGATCAATGAAACCCTATGGGGAAAATCAAACTCCGACATGGTACAAGTTGCAAGATCACCCAGCTAGCCTATGATGGGCTGTCACTAGATAGGCTTAACTGTCAACTTTCCCATGGCTGCGTCATTCTCAGCCCGAGCTACACTCAAGAGTACACGATCAATGAAGCGCTAAGGGGAAAGTAGAAATCCTGCTTCATACAAGTTGCCGAGTAAGCGATCAATGAAACCCTATGGTGAAAATCAAACTCCGGCATGATACAAGTTGCAAGATCACCCAGCTAGCCTATGATGGGTTGTCACTAGATAGGCTTAACTGTTAACTTTCCCATGGCTGCGACCTTCTCAGCCAGAGCTACACTCAAGAGTACACGATCAATGAAACCCTATGGGGAAAATCAAACTCCGACATGGTACAAGTTGCAAGCTCACCCAGCTAGCCTATGATGGGCTGTCACTAGATAGGCTTAACTGTCAACTTTCCCATGGCTGCGTCATTCTCAGCCCGAGCTACACTCAAGAGTACACGATCAATGAAGCGCTAAGGGGAAAGTAGAAATCCTGCTTGATACAAGTTGCCGAGTAAGCGATCAATGAAACCCTATGGTGAAAATCAAACTCCGGCATGATACAAGTTGCAAGATCACCCAGCTAGCCTATGATGGGTTGTCACTAGATAGGCTTAACTGTCAACTTTCCCATTGCTGCGACCTTCTCAGCCCGAGCTACACACAAGAGTACACGATCAATGAAACCCTATGGGGAAAATCAAACTCCGACATGGTACAAGTTGCAAGCTCACCCAGCTAGCCTATGATGGGCTGTCACTAGATAGGCTTAACTGTCAACTTTCCCATGGCTGCGTCATTCTCAGCCCGAGCTACACTCTAGAGTGTATCAATGAAGCGCTAAGGGGAAAGTAGAAATCCTGCTTCATACAAGTTGCCGAGTAAGCGATCAATGAAACCCTATGGTGAAAATCAAACTCCGGCATGATACAAGTTGCAAGATCACCCAGCTAGCCTATGATGGGTTGTCACTAGATAGGCTTAACTGTTAACTTTCCCATGGCTGCGACCTTCTCAGCCAGAGCTACACTCAAGAGTACACGATCAATGAAACCCTATGGGGAAAATCAAACTCCGACATGGTACAAGTTGCAAGCTCACCCAGCTAGCCTATGATGGGCTGTCACTAGATAGGCTTAACTGTCAACTTTCCCATGGCTGCGTCATTCTCAGCCCGAGCTACACTCAAGAGTACACGATCAATGAAGCGCTAAGGGGAAAGTAGAAATCCTGCTTGATACAAGTTGCCGAGTAAGCGATCAATGAAACCCTATGGTGAAAATCAAACTCCGGCATGATACAAGTTGCAAGATCACCCAGCTAGCCTATGATGGGTTGTCACTAGATAGGCTTAACTGTCAACTTTCCCATTGCTGCGACCTTCTCAGCCCGAGCTACAC
Source organism: Leptodactylus fuscus (assembly GCF_031893055.1). Lineage (NCBI taxonomy): Eukaryota > Metazoa > Chordata > Amphibia > Anura > Leptodactylidae > Leptodactylus > Leptodactylus fuscus. The sequence continues at coordinate 37,714 of NW_027440714.1, read as the reverse complement.
ACAAGAGTACACGATCAATGAAACCCTATGGGGAAAATCAAACTCCGACATGGTACGAGTTGCAAGATCACCCAGCTAGCCTATGATGGGCTGTCACTAGATAGGCTTAACTGTCAACTTTCCCATGGCTGCGTCATTCTCAGCCCGAGCTACACTCAAGAGTACACGATCAATGAAGCGCTAAGGGGAAAGTAGAAATCCTGCTTCATACAAGTTGCCGAGTAAGCGATCAATGAAACCCTATGGTGAAAATCAAACTCCGGCATGATACAAGTTGCAAGATCACCCAGCTAGCCTATGATGGGTTGTCACTAGATAGGCTTAACTGTCAACTTTCCCATGGCTGCGACCTTCTCAGCCAGAGCTACACTCAAGAGTACACGATCAATGAAACCCTATGGGGAAAATCAAACTCCGACATGGTACAAGTTGCAAGCTCACCCAGCTAGCCTATGATGGGCTGTCACTAGATAGGCTTAACTGTCAACTTTCCCATGGCTGCGTCATTCTCAGCCCGAGCTACACTCAAGAGTACACGATCAATGAAGCGCTAAGGGGAAAGTAGAAATCCTGCTTGATACAAGTTGCCGAGTAAGCGATCAATGAAACCCTATGGTGAAAATCAAACTCCGGCATGATACAAGTTGCAAGATCACCCAGCTAGCCTATGATGGGTTGTCACTAGATAGGCTTAACTGTCAACTTTCCCATGGCTGCGACCTTCTCAGCCCGAGCTACACACAAGAGTACACGATCAATGAAACCCTATGGGGAAAATCAAACTCCGACATGGTACAAGTTGCAAGATCACCCAGCTAGCCTATGATGGGCTGTCACTAGATAGGCTTAACTGTCAACTTTCCCATGGCTGCGTCATTCTCAGCCCGAGCTACACTCAAGAGTACACGATCAATGAAGCGCTAAGGGGAAAGTAGAAATCCTGCTTCATACAAGTTGCCGAGTAAGCGATCAATGAAACCCTATGGTGAAAATCAAACTCCGGCATGATACAAGTTGCAAGATCACCCAGCTAGCCTATGATGGGTTGACACTAGATAGGCTTAACTGTCAACTTTCCCATGGCTGCGACCTTCTCAGCCAGAGCTACACTCAAGAGTACACGATCAATGAAACCCTATGGGGAAAATCAAACTCCGACATGGTACAAGTTGCAAGCTCACCCAGCTAGCCTATGATGGGCTGTCACTAGATAGGCTTAACTGTCAACTTTCCCATGGCTGCGTCATTCTCAGCCCGAGCTACACTCAAGAGTACACGATCAATGAAGCGCTAAGGGGAAAGTAGAAATCCTGCTTGATACAAGTTGCCGAGTAAGCGATCAATGAAACCCTATGGTGAAAATCAAACTCCGGCATGATACAAGTTGCAAGATCACCCAGCTAGCCTATGATGGGTTGTCACTAGATAGGCTTAACTGTCAACTTTCCCATGGCTGCGACCTTCTCAGCCCGAGCTACACACAAGAGTACACGATCAATGAAACCCTATGGGGAAAATCAAACTCCGACATGGTACAAGTTGCAAGATCACCCAGCTAGCCTATGATGGGCTGTCACTAGATAGGCTTAACTGTCAACTTTCCCATGGCTGCGTCATTCTCAGCCCGAGCTACACTCAAGAGTACACGATCAATGAAGCGCTAAGGGGAAAGTAGAAATCCTGCTTCATACAAGTTGCCGAGTAAGCGATCAATGAAACCCTATGGTGAAAATCAAACTCCGGCATGATACAAGTTGCAAGATCACCCAGCTAGCCTATGATGGGTTGTCACTAGATAGGCTTAACTGTCAACTTTCCCATGGCTGCGACCTTCTCAGCCAGAGCTACACTCAAGAGTACACGATCAATGAAACCCTATGGGGAAAATCAAACTCCGACATGGTACAAGTTGCAAGCTCACCCAGCTAGCCTATGATGGGCTGTCACTAGATGGGCTTAACTGTCAACTTTCCCATGGCTGCGTCATTCTCAGCCCGAGCTACACTCAAGAGTGCACGATCAATGAAGCGCTAAGGGGGAAGTAGAAATCCTGCTTGATACAAGTTGCCGAGTAAGCGATCAATGAAACCCTATGGTGAAAATCAAACTCCGGCATGATACAAGTTGCAAGATCACCCAGCTAGCCTATGATGGGTTGTCACTAGATAGGCTTAACTGTCAACTTTCCCATGGCTGCGACCTTCTCAGCCCGAGCTACACACAAGAGTACAAGATCAATGAAACCCTATGGGGAAAATCAAACTCCGACATGGTACAAGTTGCAAGATCACCCAGCTAGCCTATGATGGGCTGTCACTAGATAGGCTTAACTGTCAACTTTCCCATGGCTGCGTCATTCTCAGCCCGAGCTACACTCAAGAGTACACGATCAATGAAGCGCTAAGGGGAAAGTAGAAATCCTGCTTCATACAAGTTGCCGAGTAAGCGATCAATGAAACCCTATGGTGAAAATCAAACTCCGGCATGATACAAGTTGCAAGATCACCCAGCTAGCCTATGATGGGTTGTCACTAGATAGGCTTAACTGTCAACTTTCCCATGGCTGCGACCTTCTCAGCCAGAGCTACACTCAAGAGTACACGATCAATGAAACCCTATGGGGAAAATCAAACTCCGACATGGTACAAGTTGCAAGCTCACCCAGCTAGCCTATGATGGGCTGTCACTAGATAGGCTTAACTGTCAACTTTCCCATGGCTGCGTCATTCTCAGCCCGAGCTACACTCAAGAGTACACGATCAATGAAGCGCTAAGGGGAAAGTAGAAATGCTGCTTCATACAAGTTGCCGAGTAAGCGATCAATGAAACCCTATGGTGAAAATCAAACTCCGGCATGATACAAGTTGCAAGATCACCCAGCTAGCCTATGATGGGTTGTCACTAGATAGGCTTAACTGTTAACTTTCCCATGGCTGCGACCTTCTCAGCCAGAGCTACACTCAAGAGTACACGATCAATGAATCCCTATGGGGAAAATCAAACTCCGACATGGTACAAGTTGCAAGCTCACCCAGCTAGCCTATGATGGGCTGTCACTAGATAGGCTTAACTGTCAACTTTCCCATTGCTGCGACCTTCTCAGCCCGAGCTACACACAAGAGTACACGATCAATGAAACCCTATGGGGAAAATCAAACTCCGACATGGTACAAGTTGCAAGATCACCCAGCTAGCCTATGATGGGCTGTCACTAGATAGGCTTAACTGTCAACTTTCCCATGGCTGCGTCATTCTCAGCCCGAGCTACACTCAAGAGTACACGATCAATGAAGCGCTAAGGGGAAAGTAGAAATCCTGCTTCATAGAAGTTGCCGAGTAAGCGATCAATGAAACCCTATGGTGAAAATCAAACTCCGGCATGATACAAGTTGCAAGATCACCCAGCTAGCCTATGATGGGTTGTCACTAGATAGGCTTAACTGTCAACTTTCCCATGGCTGCGACCTTCTCAGCCAGAGCTACACTCAAGAGTACACGATCAATGAAGCGCTAAGGGGAAAGTAGAAATCCTGCTTCATACAAGTTGCCGAGTAAGCGATCAATGAAACCCTATGGTGAAAATCAAACTCCGGCATGATACAAGTTGCAAGATCACCCAGCTAGCCTATGATGGGTTGTCACTAGATAGGCTTAACTGTCAACTTTCCCATGGCTGCGACCTTCTCAGCCAGAGCTACACTCAAGAGTTCACGATCAATGAAACCCTATGGGGAAAATCAAACTCCGACATGGTACAAGTTGCAAGCTCACCCAGCTAGCCTATGATGGGCTGTCACTAGATAGGCTTAACTGTCAACTTTCCCATGGCTGCGTCATTCTCAGCCCGAGCTACACTCAAGAGTACACGATCAATGAAGCGCTAAGGGGAAAGTAGAAATCCTGCTTCATACAAGTTGCCGAGTAAGCGATCAATGAAACCCTATGGTGAAAATCAAACTCCGGCATGATACAAGTTGCAAGATCACCCAGCTAGCCTATGATGGGTTGTCACTAGATAGGCTTAACTGTCAACTTTCCCATGGCTGCGACCTTCTCAGCCCGAGCTACACTCAAAAGTACACGATCAATGAAACCCTATGGGGAAAATCAAACTCCGACATGGTACAAGTTGCAAGATCACCCAGCTAGCCTATGATGGGCTGTCACTAGATAGGCTTAACTGTCAACTTTCCCATGGCTGCGTCATTCTCAGCCCGAGCTACACTCAAGAGTACACGATCAATGAAGCGCTAAGGGGAAAGTAGAAATCCTGCTTCATACAAGTTGCCGAGTAAGCGATCAATGAAACCCTATGGTGAAAATCAAACTCCGGCATGATACAAGTTGCAAGATCACCCAGCGAGCCTATGATGGGTTGTCACTAGATAGGCTTAACTGTTAACTTTCCCATGGCTGCGACCTTCTCAGCCAGAGCTACACTCAAGAGTACACGATCAATGAAACCCTATGGGAAAATCAAACTCCGACATGGTACAAGTTGCAAGATCACCCAGCTAGCCTATGATGGGCTGTCACTAGATAGGCTTAACTGTCAACTTTCCCATGGCTGCGTCATTCTCAGCCCGAGCTACACTCAAGAGTACACGATCAATGAAGCGCTAAGGGGAAAGTAGAAATCCTGCTTCATACAAGTTGCCGAGTAAGCGATCAATGAAACCCTATGGTGAAAATCAAACTCCGTCATGATACAAGTTGCAAGATCACCCAGCTAGCCTATGATGGGTTGTCACTAGATAGGCTTAACTGTCAACTTTCCCATGGCTGCGACCTTCTCAGCCAGAGCTACACTCAAGAGTACACGATCAATGAAACCCTATGGGGAAAATCAAACTCCGACATGGTACAAGTTGCAAGCTCACCCAGCTAGCCTATGATGGGCTGTCACTAGATAGGCTTAACTGTCAACTTTCCCATGGCTGCGTCATTCTCAGCCCGAGCTACACTCAAGAGTACACGATCAATGAAGCGCTAAGGGGAAAGTAGAAATCCTGCTTGATACAAGTTGCCGAGTAAGCGATCAATGAAACCCTATGGTGAAAATCAAACTCCGGCATGATACAAGTTGCAAGATCACCCAGCTAGCCTATGATGGGTTGTCACTAGATAGGCTTAACTGTCAACTTTCCCATGGCTGCGACCTTCTCAGCCCGAGCTACACACAAGAGTACACGATCAATGAAACCCTATGGGGAAAATCAAACTCCGACATGGTACAAGTTGCAAGATCACCCAGCTAGCCTATGATGGGCTGTCACTAGATAGGCTTAACTGTCAACTTTCCCATGGCTGCGTCATTCTCAGCCCGAGCTACACTCAAGAGTACACGATCAATGAAGCGCTAAGGGGAAAGTAGAAATCCTGCTTCATACAAGTTGCCGAGTAAGCGATCAATGAAACCCTATGGTGAAAATCAAACTCCGGCATGATACAAGTTGCAAGATCACCCAGCTAGCCTATGATGGGTTGTCACTAGATAGGCTTAACTGTTAACTTTCCCATGGCTGCGACCTTCTCAGCCAGAGCTACACTCAAGAGTACACGATCAATGAAACCCTATGGGGAAAATCAAACTCCGACATGGTACAAGTTGCAAGCTCACCCAGCTAGCCTATGATGGGCTGTCACTAGATAGGCTTAACTGTCAACTTTCCCATGGCTGCGTCATTCTCAGCCCGAGCTACACTCAAGAGTACACGATCAATGAAGCGCTAAGGGGAAAGTAGAAATCCTGCTTGATACAAGTTGCCGAGTAAGCGATCAATGAAACCCTATGGTGAAAATCAAACTCCGGCATGATACAAGTTGCAAGATCACCCAGCTAGCCTATGATGGGTTGTCACTAGATAGGCTTAACTGTCAACTTTCCCATTGCTGCGACCTTCTCAGCCCGAGCTACACACAAGAGTACACGATCAATGAAACCCTATGGGGAAAATCAAACTCCGACATGGTACAAGTTGCAAGCTCACCCAGCTAGCCTATGATGGGCTGTCACTAGATAGGCTTAACTGTCAACTTTCCCATGGCTGCGTCATTCTCAGCCCGAGCTACACTCTAGAGTGTATCAATGAAGCGCTAAGGGGAAAGTAGAAATCCTGCTTCATACAAGTTGCCGAGTAAGCGATCAATGAAACCCTATGGTGAAAATCAAACTCCGGCATGATACAAGTTGCAAGATCACCCAGCTAGCCTATGATGGGTTGTCACTAGATAGGCTTAACTGTTAACTTTCCCATGGCTGCGACCTTCTCAGCCAGAGCTACACTCAAGAGTACACGATCAATGAAACCCTATGGGGAAAATCAAACTCCGACATGGTACAAGTTGCAAGCTCACCCAGCTAGCCTATGATGGGCTGTCACTAGATAGGCTTAACTGTCAACTTTCCCATGGCTGCGTCATTCTCAGCCCGAGCTACACTCAAGAGTACACGATCAATGAAGCGCTAAGGGGAAAGTAGAAATCCTGCTTGATACAAGTTGCCGAGTAAGCGATCAATGAAACCCTATGGTGAAAATCAAACTCCGGCATGATACAAGTTGCAAGATCACCCAGCTAGCCTATGATGGGTTGTCACTAGATAGGCTTAACTGTCAACTTTCCCATTGCTGCGACCTTCTCAGCCCGAGCTACACACAAGAGTACACGATCAATGAAACCCTATGGGGAAAATCAAACTCCGACATGGTACGAGTTGCAAGATCACCCAGCTAGCCTATGATGGGCTGTCACTAGATAGGCTTAACTGTCAACTTTCCCATGGCTGCGTCATTCTCAGCCCGAGCTACACTCAAGAGTACACGATCAATGAAGCGCTAAGGGGAAAGTAGAAATCCTGCTTCATACAAGTTGCCGAGTAAGCGATCAATGAAACCCTATGGTGAAAATCAAACTCCGGCATGATACAAGTTGCAAGATCACCCAGCTAGCCTATGATGGGTTGTCACTAGATAGGCTTAACTGTCAACTTTCCCATGGCTGCGACCTTCTCAGCCAGAGCTACACTCAAGAGTACACGATCAATGAAACCCTATGGGGAAAATCAAACTCCGACATGGTACAAGTTGCAAGCTCACCCAGCTAGCCTATGATGGGCTGTCACTAGATAGGCTTAACTGTCAACTTTCCCATGGCTGCGTCATTCTCAGCCCGAGCTACACTCAAGAGTACACGATCAATGAAGCGCTAAGGGGAAAGTAGAAATCCTGCTTGATACAAGTTGCCGAGTAAGCGATCAATGAAACCCTATGGTGAAAATCAAACTCCGGCATGATACAAGTTGCAAGATCACCCAGCTAGCCTATGATGGGTTGTCACTAGATAGGCTTAACTGTCAACTTTCCCATGGCTGCGACCTTCTCAGCCAGAGCTACACTCAAGAGTACACGATCAATGAAACCCTATGGGGAAAATCAAACTCCGACATGGTACAAGTTGCAAGCTCACCCAGCTAGCCTATGATGGGCTGTCACTAGATAGGCTTAACTGTCAACTTTCCCATGGCTGCGTCATTCTCAGCCCGAGCTACACTCAAGAGTACACGATCAATGAAGCGCTAAGGGGAAAGTAGAAATCCTGCTTGATACAAGTTGCCGAGTAAGCGATCAATGAAACCCTATGGTGAAAATCAAACTCCGGCATGATACAAGTTGCAAGATCACCCAGCTAGCCTATGATGGGTTGTCACTAGATAGGCTTAACTGTCAACTTTCCCATGGCTGCGACCTTCTCAGCCCGAGCTACACACAAGAGTACACGATCAATGAAACCCTATGGGGAAAATCAAACTCCGACATGGTACAAGTTGCAAGATCACCCAGCTAGCCTATGATGGGCTGTCACTAGATAGGCTTAACTGTCAACTTTCCCATGGCTGCGTCATTCTCAGCCCGAGCTACACTCAAGAGTACACGATCAATGAAGCGCTAAGGGGAAAGTAGAAATCCTGCTTCATACAAGTTGCCGAGTAAGCGATCAATGAAACCCTATGGTGAAAATCAAACTCCGGCATGATACAAGTTGCAAGATCACCCAGCTAGCCTATGATGGGTTGTCACTAGATAGGCTTAACTGTTAACTTTCCCATGGCTGCGACCTTCTCAGCCAGAGCTACACTCAAGAGTACACGATCAATGAAACCCTATGGGGAAAATCAAACTCCGACATGGTACAAGTTGCAAGCTCACCCAGCTAGCCTATGATGGGCTGTCACTAGATAGGCTTAACTGTCAACTTTCCCACGGCTGCGTCATTCTCAGCCCGAGCTACACTCAAGAGTACACGATCAATGAAGCGCTAAGGGGAAAGTAGAAATCCTGCTTGATACAAGTTGCCGAGTAAGCGATCAATGAAACCCTATGGTGAAAATCAAACTCCGGCATGATACAAGTTGCAAGATCACCCAGCTAGCCTATGATGGGTTGTCACTAGATAGGCTTAACTGTCAACTTTCCCATGGCTGCGACCTTCTCAGCCCGAGCTACACACAAGAGTACACGATCAATGAAACCCTATGGGGAAAATCAAACTCCGACATGGTACAAGTTGCAAGATCACCCAGCTAGCCTATGATGGGCTGTCACTAGATAGGCTTAACTGTCAACTTTCCCATGGCTGCGTCATTCTCAGCCCGAGCTACACTCAAGAGTACACGATCAATGAAGCGCTAAGGGGAAAGTAGAAATCCTGCTTCATACAAGTTGCCGAGTAACCGATCAATGAAACCCTATGGTGAAAATCAAACTCCGGCATGATACAAGTTGCAAGATCACCCAGCTAGCCTATGATGGGTTGTCACTAGATAGGCTTAACTGTCAACTTTCCCATGGCTGCGACCTTCTCAGCCAGAGCTACACTCAAGAGTACACGATCAATGAAACCCTATGGGGAAAATCAAACTCCGACATGGTACAAGTTGCAAGCTCACCCAGCTAGCCTATGATGGGCTGTCACTAGATAGGCTTAACTGTCAACTTTCCCATGGCTGCGTCATTCTCAGCCCGAGCTACACTCAAGAGTACACGATCAATGAAGCGCTAAGGGGAAAGTAGAAATCCTGCTTGATACAAGTTGCCGAGTAAGCGATCAATGAAATCCTATGGTGAAAATCAAACTCCGGCATGATACAAGTTGCAAGATCACCCAGCTAGCCTATGATGGGTTGTCACTAGATAGGCTTAACTGTCAACTTTCCCATGGCTGCGACCTTCTCAGCCAGAGCTACACTCAAGAGTACACGATCAATGAAACCCTATGGGGAAAATCAAACTCCGACATGGTACAAGTTGCAAGCTCACCCAGCTAGCCTATGATGGGCTGTCACTAGATAGGCTTAACTGTCAACTTTCCCATGGCTGCGTCATTCTCAGCCCGAGCTACACTCAAGAGTACACGATCAATGAAGCGCTAAGGGGAAAGTAGAAATCCTGCTTGATACAAGTTGCCGAGTAAGCGATCAATGAAACCCTATGGTGAAAATCAAACTCCGGCATGATACAAGTTGCAAGATCACCCAGCTAGCCTATGATGGGTTGTCACTAGATAGGCTTAACTGTCAACTTTCCCATGGCTGCGACCTTCTCAGCCCGAGCTACACACAAGAGTACACGATCAATGAAACCCTATGGGGAAAATCAAACTCCGACATGGTACAAGTTGCAAGATCACCCAGCTAGCCTATGATGGGCTGTCACTAGATAGGCTTAACTGTCAACTTTCCCATGGCTGCGTCATTCTCAGCCCGAGCTACACTCAAGAGTGTATCAATGAAGCGCTAAGGGGAAAGTAGAAATCCTGCTTCATACAAGTTGCCGAGTAAGCGATCAATGAAATCCTATGGTGAAAATCAAACTCCGGCATGATACAAGTTGCAAGATCACCCAGCTAGCCTATGATGGGTTGTCACTAGATAGGCTTAACTGTTAACTTTCCCATGGCTGCGACCTTCTCAGCCAGAGCTACACTCAAGAGTACACGATCAATGAAACCCTATGGGGAAAATCAAACTCCGACATGGTACAAGTTGCAAGCTCACCCAGCTAGCCTATGATGGGCTGTCACTAGATAGGCTTAACTGTCAACTTTCCCATGGCTGCGTCATTCTCAGCCCGAGCTACACTCAAGAGTACACGATCAATGAAGCGCTAAGGGGAAAGTAGAAATCCTGCTTGATACAAGTTGCCGAGTAAGCGATCAATGAAACCCTATGGTGAAAATCAAACTCCGGCATGATACAAGTTGCAAGATCACCCAGCTAGCCTATGATGGGTTGTCACTAGATAGGCTTAACTGTCAACTTTCCCATTGCTGCGACCTTCTCAGCCCGAGCTACACACAAGAGTACACGATCAATGAAACCCTATGGGGAAAATCAAACTCCGACATGGTACGAGTTGCAAGATCACCCAGCTAGCCTATGATGGGCTGTCACTAGATAGGCTTAACTGTCAACTTTCCCATGGCTGCGTCATTCTCAGCCCGAGCTACACTCAAGAGTACACGATCAATGAAGCGCTAAGGGGAAAGTAGAAATCCTGCTTCATACAAGTTGCCGAGTAAGCGATCAATGAAACCCTATGGTGAAAATCAAACTCCGGCATGATACAAGTTGCAAGATCACCCAGCTAGCCTATGATGGGTTGTCACTAGATAGGCTTAACTGTCAACTTTCCCATGGCTGCGACCTTCTCAGCCAGAGCTACACTCAAGAGTACACGATCAATGAAACCCTATGGGGAAAATCAAACTCCGACATGGTACAAGTTGCAAGCTCACCCAGCTAGCCTATGATGGGCTGTCACTAGATAGGCTTAACTGTCAACTTTCCCATGGCTGCGTCATTCTCAGCCCGAGCTACACTCAAGAGTACACGATCAATGAAGCGCTAAGGGGAAAGTAGAAATCCTGCTTGATACAAGTTGCCGAGTAAGCGATCAATGAAACCCTATGGTGAAAATCAAACTCCGGCATGATACAAGTTGCAAGATCACCCAGCTAGCCTATGATGGGTTGTCACTAGATAGGCTTAACTGTCAACTTTCCCATGGCTGCGACCTTCTCAGCCCGAGCTACACACAAGAGTACACGATCAATGAAACCCTATGGGGAAAATCAAACTCCGACATGGTACAAGTTGCAAGATCACCCAGCTAGCCTATGATGGGCTGTCACTAGATAGGCTTAACTGTCAACTTTCCCATGGCTGCGTCATTCTCAGCCCGAGCTACACTCAAGAGTACACGATCAATGAAGCGCTAAGGGGAAAGTAGAAATCCTGCTTCATACAAGTTGCCGAGTAAGCGATCAATGAAACCCTATGGTGAAAATCAAACTCCGGCATGATACAAGTTGCAAGATCACCCAGCTAGCCTATGATGGGTTGACACTAGATAGGCTTAACTGTCAACTTTCCCATGGCTGCGACCTTCTCAGCCAGAGCTACACTCAAGAGTACACGATCAATGAAACCCTATGGGGAAAATCAAACTCCGACATGGTACAAGTTGCAAGCTCACCCAGCTAGCCTATGATGGGCTGTCACTAGATAGGCTTAACTGTCAACTTTCCCATGGCTGCGTCATTCTCAGCCCGAGCTACACTCAAGAGTACACGATCAATGAAGCGCTAAGGGGAAAGTAGAAATCCTGCTTGATACAAGTTGCCGAGTAAGCGATCAATGAAACCCTATGGTGAAAATCAAACTCCGGCATGATACAAGTTGCAAGATCACCCAGCTAGCCTATGATGGGTTGTCACTAGATAGGCTTAACTGTCAACTTTCCCATGGCTGCGACCTTCTCAGCCAGAGCTACACTCAAGAGTACACGATCAATGAAACCCTATGGGGAAAATCAAACTCCGACATGGTACAAGTTGCAAGCTCACCCAGCTAGCCTATGATGGGCTGTCACTAGATAGGCTTAACTGTCAACTTTCCCATGGCTGCGTCATTCTCAGCCCGAGCTACACTCAACAGTACACGATCAATGAAGCGCTAAGGGGAAAGTAGAAATCCTGCTTGATACAAGTTGCCGAGTAAGCGATCAATGAAACCCTATGGTGAAAATCAAACTCCGGCATGATACAAGTTGCAAGATCACCCAGCTAGCCTATGATGGGTTGTCACTAGATAGGCTTAACTGTCAACTTTCCCATGGCTGCGACCTTCTCAGCCCGAGCTACACACAAGAGTACACGATCAATGAAACCCTATGGGGAAAATCAAACTCCGACATGGTACAAGTTGCAAGATCACCCAGCTAGCCTATGATGGGCTGTCACTAGATAGGCTTAACTGTCAACTTTCCCATGGCTGCGTCATTCTCAGCCCGAGCTACACTCAAGAGTACACGATCAATGAAGCGCTAAGGGGAAAGTAGAAATCCTGCTTCATACAAGTTGCCGAGTAAGCGATCAATGAAACCCTATGGTGAAAATCAAACTCCGGCATGATACAAGTTGCAAGATCACCCAGCTAGCCTATGATGGGTTGTCACTAGATAGGCTTAACTGTTAACTTTCCCATGGCTGCGACCTTCTCAGCCAGAGCTACACTCAAGAGTACACGATCAATGAAACCCTATGGGGAAAATCAAACTCCGACATGGTACAAGTTGCAAGCTCACCCAGCTAGCCTATGATGGGCTGTCACTAGATAGGCTTAACTGTCAACTTTCCCATGGCTGCGTCATTCTCAGCCCGAGCTACACTCAAGAGTACACGATCAATGAAGCGCTAAGGGGAAAGTAGAAATCCTGCTTGATACAAGTTGCCGAGTAAGCGATCAATGAAACCCTATGGTGAAAATCAAACTCCGGCATGATACAAGTTGCAAGATCACCCAGCTAGCCTATGATGGGTTGTCACTAGATAGGCTTAACTGTCAACTTTCCCATGGCTGCGACCTTCTCAGCCCGTGCTACACACAAGAGTACACGATCAATGAAACCCTATGGGGAAAATCAAACTCCGACATGGTACAAGTTGCAAGATCACCCAGCTAGCCTATGATGGGCTGTCACTAGATAGGCTTAACTGTCAACTTTCCCATGGCTGCGTCATTCTCAGCCCGAGCTACACTCAAGAGTACACGATCAATGAAGCGCTAAGGGGAAAGTAGAAATCCTGCTTGATACAAGTTGCCGAGTAAGCGATCAATGAAACCCTATGGTGAAAATCAAACTCCGGCATGATACAAGTTGCAAGATCACCCAGCTAGCCTATGATGGGCTGTCACTAGATAGGCTTAACTGTCAACTTTCCCATGGCTGCGTCATTCTCAGCCCGAGCTACACTCAAGAGTACACGATCAATGAAGCGCTAAGGGGAAAGTAGAAATCCTGCTTCATACAAGTTGCCGAGTAAGCGATCAATGAAACCCTATGGTGAAAATCAAACTCCGGCATGATACAAGTTGCAAGATCACCCAGCTAGCCTATGATGGGTTGTCACTAGATAGGCTTAACTGTCAACTTTCCCATGGCTGCGACCTTCTCAGCCAGAGCTACACTCAAGAGTTCACGATCAATGAAACCCTATGGGGAAAATCAAACTCCGACATGTTACAAGTTGCAAGCTCACCCAGCTAGCCTATGATGGGCTGTCACTAGATAGGCTTAACTGTCAACTTTCCCATGGCTGCGTCATTCTCAGCCCGAGCTACACTCAAGAGTACACGATCAATGAAGCGCTAAGGGGAAAGTAGAAATCCTGCTTCATACAAGTTGCCGAGTAAGCGATCAATGAAACCCTATGGTGAAAATCAAACTCCGGCATGATACAAGTTGCAAGATCACCCAGCTAGCCTATGATGGGTTGTCACTAGATAGGCTTAACTGTCAACTTTCCCATGGCTGCGACCTTCTCAGCCAGAGCTACACTCAAGAGTACACGATCAATGAAACCCTATGGGGAAAATCAAACTCCGACATGGTACAAGTTGCAAGCTCACCCAGCTAGCCTATGATGGGCTGTCACTAGATAGGCTTAACTGTCAACTTTCCCATGGCTGCGTCATTCTCAGCCCGAGCTACACTCAAGAGTACACGATCAATGAAGCGCTAAGGGGAAAGTAGAAATACTGCTTGATACAAGTTGCCGAGTAAGCGATCAATGAAACCCTATGGTGAAAATCAAACTCCGGCATGATACAAGTTGCAAGATCACCCAGCTAGCCTATGATGGGTTGTCACTAGATAGGCTTAACTGTCAACTTTCCCATGGCTGCGACCTTCTCAGCCCGAGCTACACTCAAGAGTACACGATCAATGAAACCCTATGGGGAAAATCAAACTCCGACATGGTACAAGTTGCAAGATCACCCAGCTAGCCTATGATGGGCTGTCACTAGATAAGCTTAACTGTCAACTTTCCCATGGCTGCGTCATTCTCAGCCCGAGCTACACTCAAGAGTACACGATCAATGAAGCGCTAAGGGGAAAGTAGAAATCCTGCTTGATACAAGTTGCCGAGTAAGCGATCAATGAAACCCTATGGTGAAAATCAAACTCCGGCATGATACAAGTTGCAAGATCACCCAGCTAGCCTATGATGGGTTGGCACTAGATAGGCTTAACTGTCAACTTTCCCATGGCTGCGACCTTCTCAGCCAGAGCTACACTCAATAGTACACGATCAATGAAACCCTATGGGGAAAATCAAACTCCGACATGGTACAAGTTGCAAGATCACCCAGCTAGCCTATGATGGGCTGTCACTAGATAGGCTTAACTGTCAACTTTCCCATGGCTGCGTCATTCTCAGCCCGATCTACACTCAAGAGTACACGATCAATGAAGCGCTAAGGGGAAAGTAGAAATCCTGCTTGATACAAGTTGCCGAGTAAGCGATCAATGAAACCCTATGGTGAAAATCAAACTCCGGCATGATACAAGTTGCAAGATCACCCAGCTAGCCTATGATGGGTTGTCACTAGATAGGCTTAACTGTCAACTTTCCCATGGCTGCGACCTTCTCAGCCCGAGCTACACACAAGAGTACACGATCAATGAAACCCTATGGGGAAAATCAAACTCCGACATGGTACAAGTTGCAAGATCACCCAGCTAGCCTATGATGGGCTGTCACTAGATAGGCTTAACTGTCAACTTTCCCATGGCTGCGTCATTCTCAGCCCGAGCTACACTCAAGAGTGTATCAATGAAGCGCTAAGGGGAAAGTAGAAATCCTGCTTCATACAAGTTGCCGAGTAAGCGATCAATGAAATCCTATGGTGAAAATCAAACTCCGGCATGATACAAGTTGCAAGATCACCCAGCTAGCCTATGATGGGTTGTCACTAGATAGGCTTAACTGTTAACTTTCCCATGGCTGCGACCTTCTCAGCCAGAGCTACACTCAAGAGTACACGATCAATGAAACCCTATGGGGAAAATCAAACTCCGACATGGTACAAGTTGCAAGCTCACCCAGCTAGCCTATGATGGGCTGTCACTAGATAGGCTTAACTGTCAACTTTCCCAGGGCTGCGTCATTCTCAGCCCGAGCTACACTCAAGAGTACACGATCAATGAAGCGCTAAGGGGAAAGTAGAAATCCTGCTTGATACAAGTTGCCGAGTAAGCGATCAATGAAACCCTATGGTGAAAATCAAACTCCGGCATGATACAAGTTGCAAGATCACCCAGCTAGCCTATGATGGGTTGTCACTAGATAGGCTTAACTGTCAACTTTCCCATTGCTGCGACCTTCTCAGCCCGAGCTACACACAAGAGTACACGATCAATGAAACCCTATGGGGAAAATCAAACTCCGACATGGTACGAGTTGCAAGATCACCCAGCTAGCCTATGATGGGCTGTCACTAGATAGGCTTAACTGTCAACTTTCCCATGGCTGCGTCATTCTCAGCCCGAGCTACACTCAAGAGTACACGATCAATGAAGCGCTAAGGGGAAAGTAGAAATCCTGCTTCATACAAGTTGCCGAGTAAGCGATCAATGAAACCCTATGGTGAAAATCAAACTCCGGCATGATACAAGTTGCAAGATCACCCAGCTAGCCTATGATGGGTTGACACTAGATAGGCTTAACTGTCAACTTTCCCATGGCTGCGACCTTCTCAGCCAGAGCTACACTCAAGAGTACACGATCAATGAAACCCTATGGGGAAAATCAAACTCCGACATGGTACAAGTTGCAAGCTCACCCAGCTAGCCTATGATGGGCTGTCACTAGATAGGCTTAACTGTCAACTTTCCCATGGCTGCGTCATTCTCAGCCCGAGCTACACTCAAGAGTACACGATCAATGAAGCGCTAAGGGGAAAGTAGAAATCCTGCTTGATACAAGTTGCCGAGTAAGCGATCAATGAAACCCTATGGTGAAAATCAAACTCCGGCATGATACAAGTTGCAAGATCACCCAGCTAGCCTATGATGGGTTGTCACTAGATAGGCTTAACTGTCAACTTTCCCATGGCTGCGACCTTCTCAGCCCGAGCTACACACAAGAGTACACGATCAATGAAACCCTATGGGGAAAATCAAACTCCGACATGGTACAAGTTGCAAGATCACCCAGCTAGCCTATGATGGGCTGTCACTAGATAGGCTTAACTGTCAACTTTCCCATGGCTGCGTCATTCTCAGCCCGAGCTACACTCAAGAGTACACGATCAATGAAGCGCTAAGGGGAAAGTAGAAATCCTGCTTCATACAAGTTGCCGAGTAAGCGATCAATGAAACCCTATGGTGAAAATCAAACTCCGGCATGATACAAGTTGCAAGATCACCCAGCTAGCCTATGATGGGTTGTCACTAGATAGGCTTAACTGTCAACTTTCCCATGGCTGCGACCTTCTCAGCCAGAGCTACACTCAAGAGTACACGATCAATGAAACCCTATGGGGAAAATCAAACTCCGACATGGTACAAGTTGCAAGCTCACCCAGCTAGCCTATGATGGGCTGTCACTAGATGGGCTTAACTGTCAACTTTCCCATGGCTGCGTCATTCTCAGCCCGAGCTACACTCAAGAGTGCACGATCAATGAAGCGCTAAGGGGGAAGTAGAAATCCTGCTTGATACAAGTTGCCGAGTAAGCGATCAATGAAACCCTATGGTGAAAATCAAACTCCGGCATGATACAAGTTGCAAGATCACCCAGCTAGCCTATGATGGGTTGTCACTAGATAGGCTTAACTGTCAACTTTCCCATGGCTGCGACCTTCTCAGCCCGAGCTACACACAAGAGTACAAGATCAATGAAACCCTATGGGGAAAATCAAACTCCGACATGGTACAAGTTGCAAGATCACCCAGCTAGCCTATGATGGGCTGTCACTAGATAGGCTTAACTGTCAACTTTCCCATGGCTGCGTCATTCTCAGCCCGAGCTACACTCAAGAGTACACGATCAATGAAGCGCTAAGGGGAAAGTAGAAATCCTGCTTCATACAAGTTGCCGAGTAAGCGATCAATGAAACCCTATGGTGAAAATCAAACTCCGGCATGATACAAGTTGCAAGATCACCCAGCTAGCCTATGATGGGTTGTCACTAGATAGGCTTAACTGTCAACTTTCCCATGGCTGCGACCTTCTCAGCCAGAGCTACACTCAAGAGTACACGATCAATGAAACCCTATGGGGAAAATCAAACTCCGACATGGTACAAGTTGCAAGCTCACCCAGCTAGCCTATGATGGGCTGTCACTAGATAGGCTTAACTGTCAACTTTCCCATGGCTGCGTCATTCTCAGCCCGAGCTACACTCAAGAGTACACGATCAATGAAGCGCTAAGGGGAAAGTAGAAATCCTGCTTCATACAAGTTGCCGAGTAAGCGATCAATGAAACCCTATGGTGAAAATCAAACTCCGGCATGATACAAGTTGCAAGATCACCCAGCTAGCCTATGATGGGTTGTCACTAGATAGGCTTAACTGTTAACTTTCCCATGGCTGCGACCTTCTCAGCCAGAGCTACACTCAAGAGTACACGATCAATGAATCCCTATGGGGAAAATCAAACTCCGACATGGTACAAGTTGCAAGCTCACCCAGCTAGCCTATGATGGGCTGTCACTAGATAGGCTTAACTGTCAACTTTCCCATTGCTGCGACCTTCTCAGCCCGAGCTACACACAAGAGTACACGATCAATGAAACCCTATGGGGAAAATCAAACTCCGACATGGTACAAGTTGCAAGATCACCCAGCTAGCCTATGATGGGCTGTCACTAGATAGGCTTAACTGTCAACTTTCCCATGGCTGCGTCATTCTCAGCCCGAGCTACACTCAAGAGTACACGATCAATGAAGCGCTAAGGGGAAAGTAGAAATCCTGCTTCATACAAGTTGCCGAGTAAGCGATCAATGAAACCCTATGGTGAAAATCAAACTCCGGCATGATACAAGTTGCAAGATCACCCAGCTAGCCTATGATGGGTTGTCACTAGATAGGCTTAACTGTCAACTTTCCCATGGCTGCGACCTTCTCAGCCAGAGCTACACTCAAGAGTACACGATCAATGAAGCGCTAAGGGGAAAGTAGAAATCCTGCTTCATACAAGTTGCCGAGTAAGCGATCAATGAAACCCTATGGTGAAAATCAAACTCCGGCATGATACAAGTTGCAAGATCACCCAGCTAGCCTATGATGGGTTGTCACTAGATAGGCTTAACTGTCAACTTTCCCATGGCTGCGACCTTCTCAGCCAGAGCTACACTCAAGAGTTCACGATCAATGAAACCCTATGGGGAAAATCAAACTCCGACATGGTACAAGTTGCAAGCTCACCCAGCTAGCCTATGATGGGCTGTCACTAGATAGGCTTAACTGTCAACTTTCCCATGGCTGCGTCATTCTCAGCCCGAGCTACACTCAAGAGTACACGATCAATGAAGCGCTAAGGGGAATGTAGAAATCCTGCTTCATACAAGTTGCCGAGTAAGCGATCAATGAAACCCTATGGTGAAAATCAAACTCCGGCATGATACAAGTTGCAAGATCACCCAGCTAGCCTATGATGGGTTGTCACTAGATAGGCTTAACTGTCAACTTTCCCATGGCTGCGACCTTCTCAGCCCGAGCTACACTCAAGAGTACACGATCAATGAAACCCTATGGGGAAAATCAAACTCCGACATGGTACAAGTTGCAAGATCACCCAGCTAGCCTATGATGGGCTGTCACTAGATAGGCTTAACTGTCAACTTTCCCATGGCTGCGTCATTCTCAGCCCGAGCTACACTCAAGAGTACACGATCAATGAAGCGCTAAGGGGAAAGTAGAAATCCTGCTTCATACAAGTTGCCGAGTAAGCGATCAATGAAACCCTATGGTGAAAATCAAACTCCGGCATGATACAAGTTGCAAGATCACCCAGCGAGCCTATGATGGGTTGTCACTAGATAGGCTTAACTGTTAACTTTCCCATGGCTGCGACCTTCTCAGCCAGAGCTACACTCAAGAGTACACGATCAATGAAACCCTATGGGGAAAATCAAACTCCGACATGGTACAAGTTGCAAGCTCACCCAGCTAGCCTATGATGGGCTGTCACTAGATAGGCTTAACTGTCAACTTTCCCATGGCTGCGTCATTCTCAGCCCGAGCTACACTCAAGAGTACACGATCAATGAAGCGCTAAGGGGAAAGTAGAAATCCTGCTTGATACAAGTTGCCGAGTAAGCGATCAATGAAACCCTATGGTGAAAATCAAACTCCGGCATGATACAAGTTGCAAGATCACCCAGCTAGCCTATGATGGGTTGTCACTAGATAGGCTTAACTGTCAACTTTCCCATTGCTGCGACCTTCTCAGCCCGAGCTACACACAAGAGTACACGATCAATGAAACCCTATGGGGAAAATCAAACTCCGACATGGTACGAGTTGCAAGATCACCCAGCTAGCCTATGATGGGCTGTCACTAGATAGGCTTAACTGTCAACTTTCCCATGGCTGCGTCATTCTCAGCCCGAGCTACACTCAAGAGTACACGATCAATGAAGCGCTAAGGGGAAAGTAGAAATCCTGCTTCATACAAGTTGCCGAGTAAGCGATCAATGAAACCCTATGGTGAAAATCAAACTCCGGCATGATACAAGTTGCAAGATCACCCAGCTAGCCTATGATGGGTTGTCACTAGATAGGCTTAACTGTCAACTTTCCCATGGCTGCGACCTTCTCAGCCAGAGCTACACTCAAGAGTACACGATCAATGAAGCGCTAAGGGGAAAGTAGAAATCCTGCTTGATACAAGTTGCCGAGTAAGCGATCAATGAAACCCTATGGTGAAAATCAAACTCCGGCATGATACAAGTTGCAAGATCACCCAGCTAGCCTATGATGGGTTGTCACTAGATAGGCTTAACTGTCAACTTTCCCATGGCTGCGACCTTCTCAGCCCGAGCTACACACAAGAGTACACGATCAATGAAACCCTATGGGGAAAATCAAACTCCGACATGGTACAAGTTGCAAGATCACCCAGCTAGCCTATGATGGGCTGTCACTAGATAGGCTTAACTGTCAACTTTCCCATGGCTGCGTCATTCTCAGCCCGAGCTACACTCAAGAGTACACGATCAATGAAGCGCTAAGGGGAAAGTAGAAATCCTGCTTCATACAAGTTGCCGAGTAAGCGATCAATGAAACCCTATGGTGAAAATCAAACTCCGGCATGATACAAGTTGCAAGATCACCCAGCTAGCCTATGATGGGTTGTCACTAGATAGGCTTAACTGTCAACTTTCCCATGGCTGCGACCTTCTCAGCCAGAGCTACACTCAAGAGTACACGATCAATGAAACCCTATGGGGAAAATCAAACTCCGACATGGTACAAGTTGCAAGCTCACCCAGCTAGCCTATGATGGGCTGTCACTAGATAGGCTTAACTGTCAACTTTCCCATGGCTGCGTCATTCTCAGCCCGAGCTACACTCAAGAGTACACGATCAATGAAGCGCTAAGGGGAAAGTAGACATCCTGCTTGATACAAGTTGCCGAGTAAGCGATCAATGAAACCCTATGGTGAAAATCAAACTCCGGCATGATACAAGTTGCAAGATCACCCAGCTAGCCTATGATGGGTTGTCACTAGATAGGCTTAACTGTCAACTTTCCCATGGCTGCGACCTTCTCAGCCAGAGCTACACTCAAGAGTACACGATCAATGAAACCCTATGGGGAAAATCAAACTCCGACATGGTACAAGTTGCAAGCTCACCCAGCTAGCCTATGATGGGCTGTCACTAGATAGGCTTAACTGTCAACTTTCCCATGGCTGCGTCATTCTCAGCCCGAGCTACACTCAAGAGTACACGATCAATGAAGCGCTAAGGGGAAAGTAGAAATCCTGCTTGATACAAGTTGCCAAATAAGCGATCAATGAAACCCTATGGTGAAAATCAAACTCCGGCATGATACAAGTTGCAAGATCACCCAGCTAGCCTATGATGGGTTGTCACTAGATAGGCTTAACTGTCAACTTTCCCATGGCTGCGACCTTCTCAGCCCGAGCTACACACAAGAGTACACGATCAATGAAACCCTATGGGGAAAATCAAACTCCGACATGGTACAAGTTGCAAGATCACCCAGCTAGCCTATGATGGGCTGTCACTAGATAGGCTTAACTGTCAACTTTCCCATGGCTGCGTCATTCTCAGCCCGAGCTACACTCAAGAGTACACGATCAATGAAGCGCTAAGGGGAAAGTAGAAATCCTGCTTCATACAAGTTGCCGAGTAAGCGATCAATGAAACCCTATGGTGAAAATCAAACTCCGGCATGATACAAGTTGCAAGATCACCCAGCTAGCCTATGATGGGTTGTCACTAGATAGGCTTAACTGTTAACTTTCCCATGGCTGCGACCTTCTCAGCCAGAGCTACACTCAAGAGTACACGATCAATGAAACCCTATGGGGAAAATCAAACTCCGACATGGTACAAGTTGCAAGCTCACCCAGCTAGCCTATGATGGGCTGTCACTAGATAGGCTTAACTGTCAACTTTCCCATGGCTGCGTCATTCTCAGCCCGAGCTACACTCAAGAGTACACGATCAATGAAGCGCTAAGGGGAAAGTAGAAATCCTGCTTGATACAAGTTGCCGAGTAAGCGATCAATGAAACCCTATGGTGAAAATCAAACTCCGGCATGATACAAGTTGCAAGATCACCCAGCTAGCCTATGATGGGTTGTCACTAGATAGGCTTAACTGTCAACTTTCCCATGGCTGCGACCTTCTCAGCCCGTGCTACACACAAGAGTACACGATCAATGAAACCCTATGGGGAAAATCAAACTCCGACATGGTACAAGTTGCAAGATCACCCAGCTAGCCTATGATGGGCTGTCACTAGATAGGCTTAACTGTCAACTTTCCCATGGCTGCGTCATTCTCAGCCCGAGCTACACTCAAGAGTACACGATCAATGAAGCGCTAAGGGGAAAGTAGAAATCCTGCTTGATACAAGTTGCCGAGTAAGCGATCAATGAAACCCTATGGTGAAAATCAAACTCCGGCATGATACAAGTTGCAAGATCACCCAGCTAGCCTATGATGGGCTGTCACTAGATAGGCTTAACTGTCAACTTTCCCATGGCTGCGTCATTCTCAGCCCGAGCTACACTCAAGAGTACACGATCAATGAAGCGCTAAGGGGAAAGTAGAAATCCTGCTTCATACAAGTTGCCGAGTAAGCGATCAATGAAACCCTATGGTGAAAATCAAACTCCGGCATGATACAAGTTGCAAGATCACCCAGCTAGCCTATGATGGGTTGTCACTAGATAGGCTTAACTGTCAACTTTCCCATGGCTGCGACCTTCTCAGCCAGAGCTACACTCAAGAGTTCACGATCAATGAAACCCTATGGGGAAAATCAAACTCCGACATGTTACAAGTTGCAAGCTCACCCAGCTAGCCTATGATGGGCTGTCACTAGATAGGCTTAACTGTCAACTTTCCCATGGCTGCGTCATTCTCAGCCCGAGCTACACTCAAGAGTACACGATCAATGAAGCGCTAAGGGGAAAGTAGAAATCCTGCTTCATACAAGTTGCCGAGTAAGCGATCAATGAAACCCTATGGTGAAAATCAAACTCCGGCATGATACAAGTTGCAAGATCACCCAGCTAGCCTATGATGGGTTGTCACTAGATAGGCTTAACTGTCAACTTTCCCATGGCTGCGACCTTCTCAGCCAGAGCTACACTCAAGAGTACACGATCAATGAAACCCTATGGGGAAAATCAAACTCCGACATGGTACAAGTTGCAAGCTCACCCAGCTAGCCTATGATGGGCTGTCACTAGATAGGCTTAACTGTCAACTTTCCCATGGCTGCGTCATTCTCAGCCCGAGCTACACTCAAGAGTACACGATCAATGAAGCGCTAAGGGGAAAGTAGAAATACTGCTTGATACAAGTTGCCGAGTAAGCGATCAATGAAACCCTATGGTGAAAATCAAACTCCGGCATGATACAAGTTGCAAGATCACCCAGCTAGCCTATGATGGGTTGTCACTAGATAGGCTTAACTGTCAACTTTCCCATGGCTGCGACCTTCTCAGCCCGAGCTACACTCAAGAGTACACGATCAATGAAACCCTATGGGGAAAATCAAACTCCGACATGGTACAAGTTGCAAGATCACCCAGCTAGCCTATGATGGGCTGTCACTAGATAAGCTTAACTGTCAACTTTCCCATGGCTGCGTCATTCTCAGCCCGAGCTACACTCAAGAGTACACGATCAATGAAGCGCTAAGGGGAAAGTAGAAATCCTGCTTGATACAAGTTGCCGAGTAAGCGATCAATGAAACCCTATGGTGAAAATCAAACTCCGGCATGATACAAGTTGCAAGATCACCCAGCTAGCCTATGATGGGTTGGCACTAGATAGGCTTAACTGTCAACTTTCCCATGGCTGCGACCTTCTCAGCCAGAGCTACACTCAATAGTACACGATCAATGAAACCCTATGGGGAAAATCAAACTCCGACATGGTACAAGTTGCAAGATCACCCAGCTAGCCTATGATGGGCTGTCACTAGATAGGCTTAACTGTCAACTTTCCCATGGCTGCGTCATTCTCAGCCCGATCTACACTCAAGAGTACACGATCAATGAAGCGCTAAGGGGAAAGTAGAAATCCTGCTTGATACAAGTTGCCGAGTAAGCGATCAATGAAACCCTATGGTGAAAATCAAACTCCGGCATGATACAAGTTGCAAGATCACCCAGCTAGCCTATGATGGGTTGTCACTAGATAGGCTTAACTGTCAACTTTCCCATGGCTGCGACCTTCTCAGCCCGAGCTACACACAAGAGTACACGATCAATGAAACCCTATGGGGAAAATCAAACTCCGACATGGTACAAGTTGCAAGATCACCCAGCTAGCCTATGATGGGCTGTCACTAGATAGGCTTAACTGTCAACTTTCCCATGGCTGCGTCATTCTCAGCCCGAGCTACACTCAAGAGTACACGGTCAATGAAGCGCTAAGGGGAAAGTAGAAATCCTGCTTCATACAAGTTGCCGAGTAAGCGATCAATGAAACCCTATGGTGAAAATCAAACTCCGGCATAATACAAGTTGCAAGATCACCCAGCTAGCCTATGATGGGTTGTCACTAGATAGGCTTAACTGTCAACTTTCCCATGGCTGCGACCTTCTCAGCCAGAGCTACACTCAAGAGTACACGATCATTGAAACCCTATGGGGAAAATCAAACTTCGACATGGTACAAGTTGCAAGATCACCCAGCTAGCCTATGATGGGCTGTCACTAGATAGGCTTAACTGTCAACTTTCCCATGGCTGCGTCATTCTCAGCCCGAGCTACACTCAAGAGTACACGATCAATGAAGCGCTAAGGGGAAAGTAGAAATCCTGCTTCATACAAGTTGCCGAGTAAGCGATCAATGAAACCCTATGGTGAAAATCAAACTCCGGCATGATACAAGTTGCAAGATCACCCAGCTAGCCTATGATGGGTTGTCACTAGATAGGCTTAACTGTCAACTTTCCCATGGCTGCGACCTTCTCAGCCAGAGCTACACTCAAGAGTACACGATCATTGAAACCCTATGGGGAAAATCAAACTACGAAATGGTACAAGTTGCAAGATCACCCAGCTAGCCTATGATGGGCTGTCACTAGATAGGCTTAACTGTCAACTTTCCCATGGCTGCGTCATTCTCAGCCCGATCTACACTCAAGAGTACACGATCAATGAAGCGCTAAGGGGAAAGTAGAAATCCTGCTTGATACAAGTTGCCGAGTAAGCGATCAATGAAACCCTATGGTGAAAATCAAACTCCGGCATGATACAAGTTGCAAGATCACCCAGCTAGCCTATGATGGGTTGTCACTAGATAGGCTTAACTGTCAACTTTCCCATGGCTGCGACCTTCTCAGCCCGTGCTACACACAAGAGTACACGATCAATGAAACCCTATGGGGAAAATCAAACTCCGACATGGTACAAGTTGCAAGATCACCCAGCTAGCCTATGATGGGCTGTCACTAGATAGGCTTAACTGTCAACTTTCCCATGGCTGCGTCATTCTCAGCCCGAGCTACACTCAAGAGTACACGATCAATGAAGCGCTAAGGGGAAAGTAGAAATCCTGCTTCATACAAGTTGCCGAGTAAGCGATCAATGAAACCCTATGGTGAAAATCAAACTCCGGCATGATACAAGTTGCAAGATCACCCAGCTAGCCTATGATGGGTTGTCACTAGATAGGCTTAACTGTCAACTTTCCCATGGCTGCGACCTTCTCAGCCAGAGCTACACTCAAGAGTACACGATCAATGAAACCCTATGGGGAAAATCAAACTCCGACATGGTACAAGTTGCAAGCTCACCCAGCTAGCCTATGATGGGCTGTCACTAGATAGGCTTAACTGTCAACTTTCCCATGGCTGCGTCATTCTCAGCCCGAGCTACACTCAAGAGTACACGATCAATGAAGCGCTAAGGGGAAAGTAGAAATCCTGCTTCATACAAGTTGCCGAGTAAGCGATCAATGAAACCCTATGGTGAAAATCAAACTCCGGCATGATACAAGTTGCAAGATCACCCAGCTAGCCTATGATGGGTTGTCACTAGATAGGCTTAACTGTCAACTTTCCCATGGCTGCGACCTTCTCAGCCCGAGCTACACACAAGAGTACACGATCAATGAAACCCTATGGGGAAAATCAAACTCCGACATGGTACAAGTTGCAAGATCACCCAGCTAGCCTATGATGGGCTGTCACTAGATAGGCTTAACTGTCAACTTTCCCATGGCTGCGTCATTCTCAGCCCGAGCTACACTCAAGAGTACACGATCAATGAAGCGCTAAGGGGAAAGTAGAAATCCTGCTTCATACAAGTTGCCGAGTAAGCGATCAATGAAACCCTATGGTGAAAATCAAACTCCGGCATGATACAAGTTGCAAGATCACCCAGCTAGCCTATGATGGGTTGTCACTAGATAGGCTTAACTGTCAACTTTCCCATGGCTGCGACCTTCTCAGCCAGAGCTACACTCAAGAGTACACGATCAATGAAACCCTATGGGGAAAATCAAACTCCGACATGGTACAAGTTGCAAGCTCACCCAGCTAGCCTATGATGGGCTGTCACTAGATGGGCTTAACTGTCAACTTTCCCATGGCTGCGTCATTCTCAGCCCGAGCTACACTCAAGAGTACACGATCAATGAAGCGCTAAGGGGGAAGTAGAAATCCTGCTTGATACAAGTTGCCGAGTAAGCGATCAATGAAACCCTATGGTGAAAATCAAACTCCGGCATGATACAAGTTGCAAGATCACCCAGCTAGCCTATGATGGGTTGTCACTAGATAGGCTTAACTGTCAACTTTCCCATGGCTGCGACCTTCTCAGCCCGAGCTACACACAAGAGTACAAGATCAATGAAACCCTATGGGGAAAATCAAACTCCGACATGGTACAAGTTGCAAGATCACCCAGCTAGCCTATGATGGGCTGTCACTAGATAGGCTTAACTGTCAACTTTCCCATGGCTGCGTCATTCTCAGCCCGAGCTACACTCAAGAGTACACGATCAATGAAGCGCTAAGGGGAAAGTAGAAATCCTGCTTCATACAAGTTGCCGAGTAAGCGATCAATGAAACCCTATGGTGAAAATCAAACTCCGGCATGATACAAGTTGCAAGATCACCCAGCTAGCCTATGATGGGTTGTCACTAGATAGGCTTAACTGTCAACTTTCCATGGCTGCGACCTTCTCAGCCAGAGCTACACTCAAGAGTACACGATCAATGAAACCCTATGGGGAAAATCAAACTCCGACATGGTACAAGTTGCAAGCTCACCCAGCTAGCCTATGATGGGCTGTCACTAGATAGGCTTAACTGTCAACTTTCCCATGGCTGCGTCATTCTCAGCCCGAGCTACACTCAAGAGTACACGATCAATAAAGCGCTAAGGGGAAAGTAGAAATCCTGCTTGATACAAGTTGCCGAGTAAGCGATCAATGAAACCCTATGGTGAAAATCAAACTCCGGCATGATACAAGTTGCAAGATCACCCAGCTAGCCTATGATGGGTTGTCACTAGATAGGCTTAACTGTCAACTTTCCCATGGCTGCGACCTTCTCAGCCAGAGCTACACTCAAGAGTACACGATCAATGAAACCCTATGGGGAAAATCAAACTCCGACATGGTACAAGTTGCAAGCTCACCCAGCTAGCCTATGATGGGCTGTCACTAGATAGGCTTAACTGTCAACTTTCCCATGGCTGCGTCATTCTCAGCCCGAGCTACACTCAAGAGTACACGATCAATGAAGCGCTAAGGGGAAAGTAGAAATCCTGCTTGATACAAGTTGCCGAGTAAGCGATCAATGAAACCCTATGGTGAAAATCAAACTCCGGCATGATACAAGTTGCAAGATCACCCAGCTAGCCTATGATGGGTTGTCACTAGATAGGCTTAACTGTCAACTTTCCCATGGCTGCGACCTTCTCAGCCCGAGCTACACACAAGAGTACACGACCAATGAAACCCTATGGGGAAAATCAAACTCCGACATGGTACAAGTTGCAAGATCACCCAGCTAGCCTATGATGGGCTGTCACTAGATAGGATTAACTGTCAACTTTCCCATGGCTGCGTCATTCTCAGCCCGAGCTACACTCAAGAGTACACGATCAATGAAGCGCTAAGGGGAAAGTAGAAATCCTGCTTCATACAAGTTGCCGAGTAAGCGATCAATGAAACCCTATGGTGAAAATCAAACTCCGGCATGATACAAGTTGCAAGATCACCCAGCTAGCCTATGATGGGTTGTCACTAGATAGGCTTAACTATTAACTTTCCCATGGCTGCGACCTTCTCAGCCAGAGCTACACTCAAGAGTACACGATCAATGAAACCCTATGGGGAAAATCAAACTCCGACATGGTACAAGTTGCAAGCTCACCCAGCTAGCCTATGATGGGCTGTCACTAGATAGGCTTAACTGTCAACTTTCCCATGGCTGCGTCATTCTCAGCCCGAGCTACACTCAAGAGTACACGATCAATGAAGCGCTAAGGGGAAAGTAGAAATCCTGCTTGATACAAGTTGCCGAGTAAGCGATCAATGAAACCCTATGGTGAAAATCAAACTCCGGCATGATACAAGTTGCAAGATCACCCAGCTAGCCTATGATGGGTTGTCACTAGATAGGCTTAACTGTCAACTTTCCCATTGCTGCGACCTTCTCAGCCCGAGCTACACACAAGAGTACACGATCAATGAAACCCTATGGGGAAAATCAAACTCCGACATGGTACAAGTTGCAAGATCACCCAGCTAGCCTATGATGGGCTGTCACTAGATAGGCTTAACTGTCAACTTTCCCATGGCTGCGTCATTCTCAGCCCGAGCTACACTCAAGAGTACACGATCAATGAAGCGCTAAGGGGAAAGTAGAAATCCTGCTTCATACAAGTTGCCGAGTAAGCGATCAATGAAACCCTATGGTGAAAATCAAACTCCGGCATGATACAAGTTGCAAGATCACCCAGCTAGCCTATGATGGGCTGTCACTAGATAGGCTTAACTGTCAACTTTCCCATGGCTGCGTCATTCTCAGCCCGAGCTACACTCAAGAGTACACGATCAATGAAGCGCTAAGGGGAAAGTAGAAATCCTGCTTCATACAAGTTGCCGAGTAAGCGATCAATGAAACCCTATGGTGAAAATCAAACTCCGGCATGATACAAGTTGCAAGATCACCCAGCTAGCCTATGATGGGTTGTCACTAGATAGGCTTAACTGTCAACTTTCCCATGGCTGCGACCTTCTCAGCCCGAGCTACACACAAGAGTACAAGATCAATGAAACCCTATGGGGAAAATCAAACTCCGACATGGTACAAGTTGCAAGATCACCCAGCTAGCCTATGATGGGCTGTCACTAGATAGGCTTAACTGTCAACTTTCCCATGGCTGCGTCATTCTCAGCCCGAGCTACACTCAAGAGTACACGATCAATGAAGCGCTAAGGGGAAAGTAGAAATCCTGCTTCATACAAGTTGCCGAGTAAGCGATCAATGAAACCCTATGGTGAAAATCAAACTCCGGCATGATACAAGTTGCAAGATCACCCAGCTAGCCTATGATGGGTTGTCACTAGATAGGCTTAACTGTCAACTTTCCCATGGCTGCGACCTTCTCAGCCAGAGCTACACTCAAGAGTACACGATCAATGAAACCCTATGGGGAAAAT
Organism: Leptodactylus fuscus; assembly: GCF_031893055.1. Lineage (NCBI taxonomy): Eukaryota > Metazoa > Chordata > Amphibia > Anura > Leptodactylidae > Leptodactylus > Leptodactylus fuscus. The sequence continues at coordinate 7,967 of NW_027440714.1, read as the reverse complement.
CAAACTCCGACATGGTACAAGTTGCAAGCTCACCCAGCTAGCCTATGATGGGCTGTCACTAGATAGGCTTAACTGTCAACTTTCCCATGGCTGCGTCATTCTCAGCCCGAGCTACACTCAAGAGTACACGATCAATAAAGCGCTAAGGGGAAAGTAGAAATCCTGCTTGATACAAGTTGCCGAGTAAGCGATCAATGAAACCCTATGGTGAAAATCAAACTCCGGCATGATACAAGTTGCAAGATCACCCAGCTAGCCTATGATGGGTTGTCACTAGATAGGCTTAACTGTCAACTTTCCCATGGCTGCGACCTTCTCAGCCAGAGCTACACTCAAGAGTACACGATCAATGAAACCCTATGGGGAAAATCAAACTCCGACATGGTACAAGTTGCAAGCTCACCCAGCTAGCCTATGATGGGCTGTCACTAGATAGGCTTAACTGTCAACTTTCCCATGGCTGCGTCATTCTCAGCCCGAGCTACACTCAAGAGTACACGATCAATGAAGCGCTAAGGGGAATGTAGAAATCCTGCTTCATACAAGTTGCCGAGTAAGCGATCAATGAAACCCTATGGTGAAAATCAAACTCCGGCATGATACAAGTTGCAAGATCACCCAGCTTAGCCTATGATGGGTTGTCACTAGATAGGCTTAACTGTCAACTTTCCCATGGCTGCGACCTTCTCAGCCCGAGCTACACTCAAGAGTACACGATCAATGAAACCCTATGGGGAAAATCAAACTCCGACATGGTACAAGTTGCAAGATCACCCAGCTAGCCTATGATGGGCTGTCACTAGATAGGCTTAACTGTCAACTTTCCCATGGCTGCGACATTCTCAGCCCGAGCTACACACAAGAGTACACGACCAATGAAACCCTATGGTGAAAATCAAACTCCGGCATGATACAAGTTGCAAGATCACCCAGCTAGCCTATGATGGGTTGTCACTAGATAGGCTTAACTATTAACTTTCCCATGGCTGCGACCTTCTCAGCCAGAGCTACACTCAAGAGTACACGATCAATGAAACCCTATGGGGAAAATCAAACTCCGACATGGTACAAGTTGCAAGCTCACCCAGCTAGCCTATGATGGGCTGTCACTAGATAGGCTTAACTGTCAACTTTCCCATGGCTGCGTCATTCTCAGCCCGAGCTACACTCAAGAGTACACGATCAATGAAGCGCTAAGGGGAAAGTAGAAATCCTGCTTCATACAAGTTGCCGAGTAAGCGATCAATGAAACCCTATGGTGAAAATCAAACTCCGGCATGATACAAGTTGCAAGATCACCCAGCTAGCCTATGATGGGTTGTCACTAGATAGGCTTAACTGTCAACTTTCCCATGGCTGCGACCTTCTCAGCCAGAGCTACACTTAAGAGTACACGATCAATGAAGCGCTAAGGGGAAAGTAGAAATCCTGCTTCATACAAGTTGCCGAGTAAGCGATCAATGAAACCCTATGGTGAAAATCAAACTCCGGCATGATACAAGTTGCAAGATCACCCAGCTAGCCTATGATGGGTTGTCACTAGATAGGCTTAACTGTCAACTTTCCCATGGCTGCGACCTTCTCAGCCAGAGCTACACTCAAGAGTTCACGATCAATGAAACCCTATGGGGAAAATCAAACTCCGACATGGTACAAGTTGCAAGCTCACCCAGCTAGCCTATGATGGGCTGTCACTAGATAGGCTTAACTGTCAACTTTCCCATGGCTGCGTCATTCTCAGCCCGAGCTACACTCAAGAGTACACGATCAATGAAGCGCTAAGGGGAAAGTAGAAATCCTGCTTCATACAAGTTGCCGAGTAAGCGATCAATGAAACCCTATGGTGAAAATCAAACTCCGGCATGATACAAGTTGCAAGATCACCCAGCTAGCCTATGATGGGTTGTCACTAGATAGGCTTAACTGTCAAATTTCCCATGGCTGCGTCATTCTCAGCCCGAGCTACACTCAAGAGTACACGATCAATGAAGCGCTAAGGGGAAAGTAGAAATCCTGCTTCATACAAGTTGCCGAGTAAGCGATCAATGAAACCCTATGGTGAAAATCAAACTCCGGCATGATACAAGTTGCAAGATCACCCAGCTAGCCTATGATGGGTTGTCACTAGATAGGCTTAACTGTTAACTTTCCCATGGCTGCGACCTTCTCAGCCAGAGCTACACTCAAGAGTACACGATCAATGAAACCCTATGGGGAAAATCAAACTCCGACATGGTACAAGTTGCAAGATCACCCAGCTAGCCTATGATGGGCTGTCACTAGATAGGCTTAACTGTCAACTTTCCCATGGCTGCGTCATTCTCAGCCCGAGCTACACTCAAGAGTACACGATCAATGAAGCGCTAAGGGGAAAGTAGAAATCCTGCTTCATACAAGTTGCCGAGTAAGCGATCAATGAAACCCTATGGTGAAAATCAAACTCCGGCATGATACAAGTTGCAAGATCACCCAGCTAGCCTATGATGGGTTGTCACTAGATAGGCTTAACTGTCAACTTTCCCATGGCTGCGACCTTCTCAGCCAGAGCTACACTCAAGAGTACACGATCAATGAAACCCTATGGGGAAAATCAAACTCCGACATGGTACAAGTTGCAAGCTCACCCAGCTAGCCTATGATGGGCTGTCACTAGATAGGCTTAACTGTCAACTTTCCCATGGCTGCGTCATTCTCAGCCCGAGCTACACTCAAGAGTACACGATCAATGAAGCGCTAAGGGGAAAGTAGAAATCCTGCTTGATACAAGTTGCCGAGTAAGCGATCAATGAAACCCTATGGTGAAAATCAAACTCCGGCATGATACAAGTTGCAAGATCACCCAGCTAGCCTATGATGGGTTGTCACTAGATAGGCTTAACTGTCAACTTTCCCATGGCTGCGACCTTCTCAGCCAGAGCTACACTCAAGAGTACACGATCAATGAAACCCTATGGGGAAAATCAAACTCCGACATGGTACAAGTTGCAAGCTCACCCAGCTAGCCTATGATGGGCTGTCACTAGATAGGCTTAACTGTCAACTTTCCCATGGCTGCGTCATTCTCAGCCCGAGCTACACTCAAGAGTACACGATCAATGAAGCGCTAAGGGGAAAGTAGAAATCCTGCTTCATACAAGTTGCCGAGTAAGCGATCAATGAAACCCTATGGTGAAAATCAAACTCCGGCATGATACAAGTTGCAAGATCACCCAGCTAGCCTATGATGGGTTGTCACTAGATAGGCTTAACTGTCAACTTTCCCATGGCTGCGACCTTCTCAGCCCGAGCTACACACAAGAGTACACGATCAATGAAACCCTATGGGGAAAATCAAACTCCGACATGGTACAAGTTGCAAGATCACCCAGCTAGCCTATGATGGGCTGTCACTAGATAGGCTTAACTGTCAACTTTCCCATGGCTGCGTCATTCTCAGCCCGAGCTACACTCAAGAGTACACGATCAATGAAGCGCTAAGGGGAAAGTAGAAATCCTGCTTCATACAAGTTGCCGAGTAAGCGATCAATGAAACCCTATGGTGAAAATCAAACTCCGGCATGATACAAGTTGCAAGATCACCCAGCTAGCCTATGATGGGTTGTCACTAGATAGGCTTAACTGTCAACTTTCCCATGGCTGCGACCTTCTCAGCCAGAGCTACACTCAAGAGTACACGATCAATGAAACCCTATGGGGAAAATCAAACTCCGACATGGTACAAGTTGCAAGCTCACCCAGCTAGCCTATGATGGGCTGTCACTAGATGGGCTTAACTGTCAACTTTCCCATGGCTGCGTCATTCTCAGCCCGAGCTACACTCAAGAGTACACGATCAATGAAGCGCTAAGGGGGAAGTAGAAATCCTGCTTGATACAAGTTGCCGAGTAAGCGATCAATGAAACCCTATGGTGAAAATCAAACTCCGGCATGATACAAGTTGCAAGATCACCCAGCTAGCCTATGATGGGTTGTCACTAGATAGGCTTAACTGTCAACTTTCCCATGGCTGCGACCTTCTCAGCCCGAGCTACACACAAGAGTACAAGATCAATGAAACCCTATGGGGAAAATCAAACTCCGACATGGTACAAGTTGCAAGATCACCCAGCTAGCCTATGATGGGCTGTCACTAGATAGGCTTAACTGTCAACTTTCCCATGGCTGCGTCATTCTCAGCCCGAGCTACACTCAAGAGTACACGATCAATGAAGCGCTAAGGGGAAAGTAGAAATCCTGCTTCATACAAGTTGCCGAGTAAGCGATCAATGAAACCCTATGGTGAAAATCAAACTCCGGCATGATACAAGTTGCAAGATCACCCAGCTAGCCTATGATGGGTTGTCACTAGATAGGCTTAACTGTCAACTTTCCCATGGCTGCGACCTTCTCAGCCAGAGCTACACTCAAGAGTACACGATCAATGAAACCCTATGGGGAAAATCAAACTCCGACATGGTACAAGTTGCAAGCTCACCCAGCTAGCCTATGATGGGCTGTCACTAGATAGGCTTAACTGTCAACTTTCCCATGGCTGCGTCATTCTCAGCCCGAGCTACACTCAAGAGTACACGATCAATAAAGCGCTAAGGGGAAAGTAGAAATCCTGCTTGATACAAGTTGCCGAGTAAGCGATCAATGAAACCCTATGGTGAAAATCAAACTCCGGCATGATACAAGTTGCAAGATCACCCAGCTAGCCTATGATGGGTTGTCACTAGATAGGCTTAACTGTCAACTTTCCCATGGCTGCGACCTTCTCAGCCAGAGCTACACTCAAGAGTACACGATCAATGAAACCCTATGGGGAAAATCAAACTCCGACATGGTACAAGTTGCAAGCTCACCCAGCTAGCCTATGATGGGCTGTCACTAGATAGGCTTAACTGTCAACTTTCCCATGGCTGCGTCATTCTCAGCCCGAGCTACACTCAAGAGTACACGATCAATGAAGCGCTAAGGGGAAAGTAGAAATCCTGCTTGATACAAGTTGCCGAGTAAGCGATCAATGAAACCCTATGGTGAAAATCAAACTCCGGCATGATACAAGTTGCAAGATCACCCAGCTAGCCTATGATGGGTTGTCACTAGATAGGCTTAACTGTCAACTTTCCCATGGCTGCGACCTTCTCAGCCCGAGCTACACACAAGAGTACACGACCAATGAAACCCTATGGGGAAAATCAAACTCCGACATGGTACAAGTTGCAAGATCACCCAGCTAGCCTATGATGGGCTGTCACTAGATAGGATTAACTGTCAACTTTCCCATGGCTGCGTCATTCTCAGCCCGAGCTACACTCAAGAGTACACGATCAATGAAGCGCTAAGGGGAAAGTAGAAATCCTGCTTCATACAAGTTGCCGAGTAAGCGATCAATGAAACCCTATGGTGAAAATCAAACTCCGGCATGATACAAGTTGCAAGATCACCCAGCTAGCCTATGATGGGTTGTCACTAGATAGGCTTAACTATTAACTTTCCCATGGCTGCGACCTTCTCAGCCAGAGCTACACTCAAGAGTACACGATCAATGAAACCCTATGGGGAAAATCAAACTCCGACATGGTACAAGTTGCAAGCTCACCCAGCTAGCCTATGATGGGCTGTCACTAGATAGGCTTAACTGTCAACTTTCCCATGGCTGCGTCATTCTCAGCCCGAGCTACACTCAAGAGTACACGATCAATGAAGCGCTAAGGGGAAAGTAGAAATCCTGCTTGATACAAGTTGCCGAGTAAGCGATCAATGAAACCCTATGGTGAAAATCAAACTCCGGCATGATACAAGTTGCAAGATCACCCAGCTAGCCTATGATGGGTTGTCACTAGATAGGCTTAACTGTCAACTTTCCCATTGCTGCGACCTTCTCAGCCCGAGCTACACACAAGAGTACACGATCAATGAAACCCTATGGGGAAAATCAAACTCCGACATGGTACAAGTTGCAAGATCACCCAGCTAGCCTATGATGGGCTGTCACTAGATAGGCTTAACTGTCAACTTTCCCATGGCTGCGTCATTCTCAGCCCGAGCTACACTCAAGAGTACACGATCAATGAAGCGCTAAGGGGAAAGTAGAAATCCTGCTTCATACAAGTTGCCGAGTAAGCGATCAATGAAACCCTATGGTGAAAATCAAACTCCGGCATGATACAAGTTGCAAGATCACCCAGCTAGCCTATGATGGGCTGTCACTAGATAGGCTTAACTGTCAACTTTCCCATGGCTGCGTCATTCTCAGCCCGAGCTACACTCAAGAGTACACGATCAATGAAGCGCTAAGGGGAAAGTAGAAATCCTGCTTCATACAAGTTGCCGAGTAAGCGATCAATGAAACCCTATGGTGAAAATCAAACTCCGGCATGATACAAGTTGCAAGATCACCCAGCTAGCCTATGATGGGTTGTCACTAGATAGGCTTAACTGTCAACTTTCCCATGGCTGCGACCTTCTCAGCCCGAGCTACACACAAGAGTACAAGATCAATGAAACCCTATGGGGAAAATCAAACTCCGACATGGTACAAGTTGCAAGATCACCCAGCTAGCCTATGATGGGCTGTCACTAGATAGGCTTAACTGTCAACTTTCCCATGGCTGCGTCATTCTCAGCCCGAGCTACACTCAAGAGTACACGATCAATGAAGCGCTAAGGGGAAAGTAGAAATCCTGCTTCATACAAGTTGCCGAGTAAGCGATCAATGAAACCCTATGGTGAAAATCAAACTCCGGCATGATACAAGTTGCAAGATCACCCAGCTAGCCTATGATGGGTTGTCACTAGATAGGCTTAACTGTCAACTTTCCCATGGCTGCGACCTTCTCAGCCAGAGCTACACTCAAGAGTACACGATCAATGAAACCCTATGGGGAAAATCAAACTCCGACATGGTACAAGTTGCAAGCTCACCCAGCTAGCCTATGATGGGCTGTCACTAGATAGGCTTAACTGTCAACTTTCCCATGGCTGCGTCATTCTCAGCCCGAGCTACACTCAAGAGTACACGATCAATAAAGCGCTAAGGGGAAAGTAGAAATCCTGCTTGATACAAGTTGCCGAGTAAGCGATCAATGAAACCCTATGGTGAAAATCAAACTCCGGCATGATACAAGTTGCAAGATCACCCAGCTAGCCTATGATGGGTTGTCACTAGATAGGCTTAACTGTCAACTTTCCCATGGCTGCGACCTTCTCAGCCAGAGCTACACTCAAGAGTACACGATCAATGAAACCCTATGGGGAAAATCAAACTCCGACATGGTACAAGTTGCAAGCTCACCCAGCTAGCCTATGATGGGCTGTCACTAGATAGGCTTAACTGTCAACTTTCCCATGGCTGCGTCATTCTCAGCCCGAGCTACACTCAAGAGTACACGATCAATGAAGCGCTAAGGGGAATGTAGAAATCCTGCTTCATACAAGTTGCCGAGTAAGCGATCAATGAAACCCTATGGTGAAAATCAAACTCCGGCATGATACAAGTTGCAAGATCACCCAGCTAGCCTATGATGGGTTGTCACTAGATAGGCTTAACTGTCAACTTTCCCATGGCTGCGACCTTCTCAGCCCGAGCTACACTCAAGAGTACACGATCAATGAAACCCTATGGGGAAAATCAAACTCCGACATGGTACAAGTTGCAAGATCACCCAGCTAGCCTATGATGGGCTGTCACTAGATAGGCTTAACTGTCAACTTTCCCATGGCTGCGACATTCTCAGCCCGAGCTACACACAAGAGTACACGACCAATGAAACCCTATGGTGAAAATCAAACTCCGGCATGATACAAGTTGCAAGATCACCCAGCTAGCCTATGATGGGTTGTCACTAGATAGGCTTAACTATTAACTTTCCCATGGCTGCGACCTTCTCAGCCAGAGCTACACTCAAGAGTACACGATCAATGAAACCCTATGGGGAAAATCAAACTCCGACATGGTACAAGTTGCAAGCTCACCCAGCTAA
>NW_027440713.1:22500-68273 GCF_031893055.1 Leptodactylus fuscus | reverse complement strand
TGCTGCTCTGGATGTGACTACTGCCCTATTGTCCTCAATGAGACTAAGCCGCACATAGGCTATGTCATACCACAATGTTACCTCACTGCCTCCTCAAGTTAAAGTTACTCTTGGAGCAACTGATCTGTAGGCTCTTGGGTATAGGACCCCCACTGATCAGATATCGATGATCTACTACCAGGTTAGGTCAGCAATAGACAACACCTGGAAAACCACTTTTTCATTCTGAGTAGAGATGAGCGAGTACTGTTGGGATCAGCCCATCCCAACAGCACGCACGCATTGAAATGAATGGAAGCACCTGGTACTTCCGCTTTGACGCCGGCCGCTTAACCCCCCCGCGTGCCGGCTACGTCCATTCATTTCAATGCATGCGTGCTGTTGGGATCGGCTGATCCCAACAGTACACGCTCATCTCAAATTCTGAGATCTGAAGATCTTTACCAGGCACTGGCCCCTCTGGCTTTTAGCTAAGTGCATCAGGACCCCATTTGAGGGTCCTACAGATATGTCAAAAGATACCTACAATTAGAGTTATCTGAGACCCCTGATCGACACAAGAGTTACGCTGGGTTCACACCTGCGTTCAGGGTCTCCGTACTATGGTTTCCGTCTTCTGCATGGCAGAAGACGGAAACCATAGACCGGGTCCGGCCGTGCGCGGCGGTGAGCGTTTTAGGCTCTCCGCCGCGAAACCGGATTTTTTTATCCGGACACAGAGTAGTGCATGTCCGACTCTGTGTCCGGATTATAAAACCCGGTTTCGCGGCGGAGAGCGCAAAACGCTCACTGCCGCGCACGGCCGGACAGCTTTCTCACCCATTCAAATGAATGGGTGAGAAAGTCTCCTGCAGGCTTCCGTCTCCTGCATCTGTTTTATGCAGGAAACGGAAACCTGCAATAAGGACCGAACAACGCAGATGTGAACGAGCCCTTAGACTGAGGTTCCTTGGGCCCAAATAGAATGATTCTGGGGGCCCACCATCCAACAACTCCTAGTAAATAGACCATAGTACTCTTCAGGCTTCTGCTGGATCATTATTCAAGACATCTGGGACATCATGTCTTGCTCCATCCACCAACGTCACGTTGCACCACAGACTGTCCAGGAGTTGGCAGATGCTTTAGTCCAGGTCTGAGAGGAGATCCCTCAGGAGAACATCCGCAATCTCATCAGGAGCATGCCCAGGCCTTGTAGGGAGGTCATGCCGGCACGTGGAGGCCACGCACACTACTGAGCCTCATTTTGACATGTTTTAAGGACATTACATCAAAGTTGGATCAGCCTGTAGTGTGTTTTTCCACTTTAATTTGGGGAAGAGGGGTGGGGGGACACGGGGACTCCAAATCCAGGCCTCCATTGGTTAATAAATTTCATTTCCATTGATGATTTTTGTGAGATTTTGTTGTCATCACATTCAACTTTGTACAGAACAAAATATTCAATAAGAATATTTCATTTATTCATTCAGATCTAGGATGTGGTATTTGAGTGTTCCCTTTATGTTTTTTAAACTATATATATATATATATATATATATATATATATATATATATATATATATATGTATGTATAACTATCCGGTCTGCCAGAAACTCGTATGGATGGAAAAATGTCCTTGAGGCTAAAGCCCCACATTGCAGAAACGCAGCTTTTTTTGTTGCGGTTTTTTGAGCCAAAGCTAGGAGTGGACTGAGGAGAAGATAAAAGTATAAGGACTTCCTATATATTTCCTATTCCTTTTGTAGCCATTCTTGGCTTTGTCTCAAAAAAAAAAAAAAAAAAAAAAAATCTGTAACAATAAAAGCTGCATTTCCGCAACGTGGGGCCTCAGCCTTGACTGGAAAAAGCAGTACGCCACGTATCGGTCCTCACACCTCTACTGCTTTTTCCAATTAATGGACATTTTTCCATCCATACAAGTTGCTGGCAGACCGGATTGTTTTTTCTATTTGCAAACCCTTTTGCCTGGAGAGGGGTTTCTGCCGTGCAATTTATGGGATGATCCCTAGATTTGCTGGTGCTGCTGTTCCTCAGCCCTTTGCGCCTGCTGTACCTGAATGCTACGTCCTATACTTTACTAGGTTCTGGCAGTGGGCTGCACGTATGGGGATCTGCTGTGCGGTCCCAATGTTGATGGGGGTCTGGCTTCCGATACTAGATTTCTTTGTGTTGCCAGACAGACTGGGGAGTGGTGGTAGGCAGAAGTCAAGGAACACAGGGCGGTGGCGGCGGCGCCTGCTGCGAAATAGGCCAGTCTCCCTCCCCAAGAATTAAGCCATCATCACGCTGGGATGAAAGACAAGAGCTGGAATGGATGAGAGCAGGGCTGACCTGCCTATGGCAACTACATTTACGCAGGAAGTGGGCTCCTCTGGAAGAAGAAGAAGAAGAAGAAGAAGAAGAAGAAGAAGAAGAAGAAGAAGAAGAAGAAGCAGCAGCGCTAGATGACTGGCAGGTGCAGCTGCACAACTCACCATTCACTTCATACAGCAGGAGCACACGGACAGCCAGACAGCCAGCCAGACAGCCAGCCAATGGGAGATAGTTATGCAAATGAGCTCATGGCAGGTGGCAGATCAACTCCATTACTCCATACATTGGGACTAGCCAGAGCTGGCAAAATTTGGCCACGGGTGGTTTTTCGAAAAGTACTTTCCAATTCTGTTATTAAAAGTACAACGCAAAATTAATCTCTCCATAAGTCGAATGTCGCCCTCTCCGCTGAGACATAAATACCTACAAGAAACCACTTTCCTGTTGGGTGGGTCAGTCAGATGCACGGCACATGCCCGATGCAGCCCTCAGTGCTGTCACCAACGGCACACTGGGCTTGACCAAGGTCAGTTGGCTGATTCCACCCGATTTTTTTTTATCACTACTTTCATCTTTTTCATTCCTTCACTCACATACTACTTACTGCAGACACACTTCAAATACAACACTCTATGCTCAGTACCATTTGCGCCTTTTCCACTTTCACACCGGAACAAGGCCCTTTAACACTCATTTCTTTACCTACCTCTTTTCACAACGCTTTTACACTTGCAAACCTAACAAGCCTATCACCTAGCAAGATGCTGATGCTGCTGATGCTACTGATGCTACTGATGCTGCTGCTGATGCTGATGCTGATGCTGATGATGCTGATGCTGGGCCCAACACACTTTCACAGCTCTTGGAAGGACACACATTTCAGCACCATGCGCACAGATTACTTACATCAAGGACAGCAACAAAACATCATTCCCAAGTGCTAGCATCTCAGCTCATCATTACTCTATATGCTGCTTTGGATGGGACTAGTGGATCATATGTCAATTCACCTCTGGATCACACTAGGCTAAGACATGCCAAAGGATGCCATTATGGATAACACTAGTGCAAGGCCTGTGAATACAGCTCGCCATCTCACTAGTCTAAGACATGTATATGCTGCTTTGGATGGGACTGCTGTAAGAAATGGAAATGCTGCTCTGGATGTGACTACTGCCCTATTGTCCTCAATGAGACTAAGCCGCACATAGGCTATGTCATACCACAATGTTACCTCACTGCCTCCTCAAGTTAAAGTTACTCTTGGAGCAACTGATCTGTAGGCTCTTGGGTATAGGACCCCCACTGATCAGATATCGATGATCTACTACCAGGTTAGGTCAGCAATAGACAACACCTGGAAAACCACTTTTTCATTCTGAGTAGAGATGAGCGAGTACTGTTGGGATCAGCCCATCCCAACAGCACGCACGCATTGAAATGAATGGAAGCACCTGGTACTTCCGCTTTGACGCCGGCCGCTTAACCCCCCCGCGTGCCGGCTACGTCCATTCATTTCAATGCATGCGTGCTGTTGGGATCGGCTGATCCCAACAGTACACGCTCATCTCAAATTCTGAGATCTGAAGATCTTTACCAGGCACTGGCCCCTCTGGCTTTTAGCTAAGTGCATCAGGACCCCATTTGAGGGTCCTACAGATATGTCAAAAGATACCTACAATTAGAGTTATCTGAGACCCCTGATCGACACAAGAGTTACGCTGGGTTCACACCTGCGTTCAGGGTCTCCGTACTATGGTTTCCGTCTTCTGCATGGCAGAAGACGGAAACCATAGACCGGGTCCGGCCGTGCGCGGCGGTGAGCGTTTTAGGCTCTCCGCCGCGAAACCGGATTTTTTTATCCGGACACAGAGTAGTGCATGTCCGACTCTGTGTCCGGATTATAAAACCCGGTTTCGCGGCGGAGAGCGCAAAACGCTCACTGCCGCGCACGGCCGGACAGCTTTCTCACCCATTCAAATGAATGGGTGAGAAAGTCTCCTGCAGGCTTCCGTCTCCTGCATCTGTTTTATGCAGGAAACGGAAACCTGCAATAAGGACCGAACAACGCAGATGTGAACGAGCCCTTAGACTGAGGTTCCTTGGGCCCAAATAGAATGATTCTGGGGGCCCACCATCCAACAACTCCTAGTAAATAGACCATAGTACTCTTCAGGCTTCTGCTGGATCATTATTCAAGACATCTGGGACATCATGTCTTGCTCCATCCACCAACGTCACGTTGCACCACAGACTGTCCAGGAGTTGGCAGATGCTTTAGTCCAGGTCTGAGAGGAGATCCCTCAGGAGAACATCCGCAATCTCATCAGGAGCATGCCCAGGCCTTGTAGGGAGGTCATGCCGGCACGTGGAGGCCACGCACACTACTGAGCCTCATTTTGACATGTTTTAAGGACATTACATCAAAGTTGGATCAGCCTGTAGTGTGTTTTTCCACTTTAATTTGGGGAAGAGGGGTGGGGGGACACGGGGACTCCAAATCCAGGCCTCCATTGGTTAATAAATTTCATTTCCATTGATGATTTTTGTGAGATTTTGTTGTCATCACATTCAACTTTGTACAGAACAAAATATTCAATAAGAATATTTCATTTATTCATTCAGATCTAGGATGTGGTATTTGAGTGTTCCCTTTATGTTTTTTAAACTATATATATATATATATATATATATATATATATATATATATATATATATATATATGTATATATATATATATATATATATGTATGTATAACTATCCGGTCTGCCAGAAACTCGTATGGATGGAAAAATGTCCTTGAGGCTAAAGCCCCACATTGCAGAAACGCAGCTTTTTTTGTTGCGGTTTTTTGAGCCAAAGCTAGGAGTGGACTGAGGAGAAGATAAAAGTATAAGGACTTCCTATATATTTCCTATTCCTTTTGTAGCCATTCTTGGCTTTGTCTCAAAAAAAAAAAAAAAAAAAAAAAAATCTGTAACAATAAAAGCTGCATTTCCGCAACGTGGGGCCTCAGCCTTGACTGGAAAAAGCAGTACGCCACGTATCGGTCCTCACACCTCTACTGCTTTTTCCAATTAATGGACATTTTTCCATCCATACAAGTTGCTGGCAGACCGGATTGTTTTTTCTATTTGCAAACCCTTTTGCCTGGAGAGGGGTTTCTGCCGTGCAATTTATGGGATGATCCCTAGATTTGCTGGTGCTGCTGTTCCTCAGCCCTTTGCGCCTGCTGTACCTGAATGCTACGTCCTATACTTTACTAGGTTCTGGCAGTGGGCTGCGCGTATGGGGATCTGCTGTGCGGTCCCAATGTTGATGGGGGTCTGGCTTCCGATACTAGATTTCTTTGTGTTGCCAGACAGACTGGGGAGTGGTGGCAGGCAGAAGTCAAGGAACACAGGGCGGTGGCGGCGGCGCCTGCTGCGAAATAGGCCAGTCTCCCTCCCCAAGAATTAAGCCATCATCACGCTGGGATGAAAGACAAGAGCTGGAATGGATGAGAGCAGGGCTGACCTGCCTATGGCAACTACATTTACGCAGGAAGTGGGCTCCTCTGGAAGAAGAAGAAGAAGAAGAAGAAGAAGAAGAAGAAGAAGAAGAAGAAGAAGAAGAAGCAGCAGCGCTAGATGACTGGCAGGTGCAGCTGCACAACTCACCATTCACTTCATACAGCAGGAGCACACGGACAGCCAGACAGCCAGCCAGACAGCCAGCCAATGGGAGATAGTTATGCAAATGAGCTCATGGCAGGTGGCAGATCAACTCCATTACTCCATACATTGGGACTAGCCAGAGCTGGCAAAATTTGGCCACGGGTGGTTTTTCGAAAAGTACTTTCCAATTCTGTTATTAAAAGTACAACGCAAAATTAATCTCTCCATAAGTCGAATGTCGCCCTATCCGCTGAGACATAAATACCTACAAGAAACCACTTTCCTGTTGGGTGGGTCAGTCAGATGCACGGCTCATGCCCGATGCAGCCCTCAGTGCTGTCACCAACGGCACACTGGGCTTGACCAAGGTCAGTCGGCTGATTCCACCCGATTTTTTTTTATCACTACTTTCATCTTTTTCATTCCTTCACTCACATACTACTTACTGCAGACACACTTCAAATACAACACTCTATGCTCAGTACCATTTGCGCCTTTTCCACTTTCACACCGGAACAAGGCCCTTTAACACTCATTTCTTTACCTACCTCTTTTCACAACGCTTTTACACTTGCAAACCTAACAAGCCTATCACCTAGCAAGATGCTGATGCTGCTGATGCTACTGATGCTACTGATGCTGCTGCTGATGCTGATGCTGATGCTGATGATGCTGATGCTGGGCCCAACACACTTTCACAGCTCTTGGAAGGACACACATTTCAGCACCATGCGCACAGATTACTTACATCAAGGACAGCAACAAAACATCATTCCCAAGTGCTAGCATCTCAGCTCATCATTACTCTATATGCTGCTTTGGATGGGACTAGTGGATCATATGTCAATTCACCTCTGGATCACACTAGGCTAAGACATGCCAAAGGATGCCATTATGGATAACACTAGTGCAAGGCCTGTGAATACAGCTCGCCATCTCACTAGTCTAAGACATGTATATGCTGCTTTGGATGGGACTGCTGTAAGAAATGGAAATGCTGCTCTGGATGTGACTACTGCCCTATTGTCCTCAATGAGACTAAGCCGCACATAGGCTATGTCATACCACAATGTTACCTCACTGCCTCCTCAAGTTAAAGTTACTCTTGGAGCAACTGATCTGTAGGCTCTTGGGTATAGGACCCCCACTGATCAGATATCGATGATCTACTACCAGGTTAGGTCAGCAATAGACAACACCTGGAAAACCACTTTTTCATTCTGAGTAGAGATGAGCGAGTACTGTTGGGATCAGCCCATCCCAACAGCACGCACGCATTGAAATGAATGGAAGCACCTGGTACTTCCGCTTTGACGCCGGCCGCTTAACCCCCCCGCGTGCCGGCTACGTCCATTCATTTCAATGCATGCGTGCTGTTGGGATCGGCTGATCCCAACAGTACACGCTCATCTCAAATTCTGAGATCTGAAGATCTTTACCAGGCACTGGCCCCTCTGGCTTTTAGCTAAGTGCATCAGGACCCCATTTGAGGGTCCTACAGATATGTCAAAAGATACCTACAATTAGAGTTATCTGAGACCCCTGATCGACACAAGAGTTACGCTGGGTTCACACCTGCGTTCAGGGTCTCCGTACTATGGTTTCCGTCTTCTGCATGGCAGAAGACGGAAACCATAGACCGGGTCCGGCCGTGCGCGGCGGTGAGCGTTTTAGGCTCTCCGCCGCGAAACCGGATTTTTTTATCCGGACACAGAGTAGTGCATGTCCGACTCTGTGTCCGGATTATAAAACCCGGTTTCGCGGCGGAGAGCGCAAAACGCTCACTGCCGCGCACGGCCGGACAGCTTTCTCACCCATTCAAATGAATGGGTGAGAAAGTCTCCTGCAGGCTTCCGTCTCCTGCATCTGTTTTATGCAGGAAACGGAAACCTGCAATAAGGACCGAACAACGCAGATGTGAACGAGCCCTTAGACTGAGGTTCCTTGGGCCCAAATAGAATGATTCTGGGGGCCCACCATCCAACAACTCCTAGTAAATAGACCATAGTACTCTTCAGGCTTCTGCTGGATCATTATTCAAGACATCTGGGACATCATGTCTTGCTCCATCCACCAACGTCACGTTGCACCACAGACTGTCCAGGAGTTGGCAGATGCTTTAGTCCAGGTCTGAGAGGAGATCCCTCAGGAGAACATCCGCAATCTCATCAGGAGCATGCCCAGGCCTTGTAGGGAGGTCATGCCGGCACGTGGAGGCCACGCACACTACTGAGCCTCATTTTGACATGTTTTAAGGACATTACATCAAAGTTGGATCAGCCCGTAGTGTGTTTTTCCACTTTAATTTGGGGAAGAGGGGTGGGGGGACACGGGGACTCCAAATCCAGGCCTCCATTGGTTAATAAATTTCATTTCCATTGATGATTTTTGTGAGATTTTGTTGTCATCACATTCAACTTTGTACAGAACAAAATATTCAATAAGAATATTTCATTTATTCATTCAGATCTAGGATGTGGTATTTGAGTGTTCCCTTTATGTTTTTTAAACTATATATATATATATATATATATATATATATATATATATATATGTATATATATATATATATATATATATATGTATGTATAACTATCCGGTCTGCCAGCAACTCGTATGGATGGAAAAATGTCCTTGAGGCTAAAGCCCCACATTGCAGAAACGCAGCTTTTTTTGTTGCGGTTTTTTGAGCCAAAGCTAGGAGTGGACTGAGGAGAAGATAAAAGTATAAGGACTTCCTATATATTTCCTATTCCTTTTGTAGCCATTCTTGGCTTTGTCTCAAAAAAAAAAAAAAAAAAAAAAATCTGTAACAATAAAAGCTGCATTTCCGCAACGTGGGGCCTCAGCCTTGACTGGAAAAAGCAGTACGCCACGTATCGGTCCTCACACCTCTACTGCTTTTTCCAATTAATGGACATTTTTCCATCCATACAAGTTGCTGGCAGACCGGATTGTTTTTTCTATTTGCAAACCCTTTTGCCTGGAGAGGGGTTTCTGCCGTGCAATTTATGGGATGATCCCTAGATTTGCTGGTGCTGCTGTTCCTCAGCCCTTTGCGCCTGCTGTACCTGAATGCTACGTCCTATACTTTACTAGGTTCTGGCAGTGGGCTGCACGTATGGGGATCTGCTGTGCGGTCCCAATGTTGATGGGGGTCTGGCTTCCGATACTAGATTTCTTTGTGTTGCCAGACAGACTGGGGAGTGGTGGCAGGCAGAAGTCAAGGAACACAGGGCGGTGGCGGCGGCGCCTGCTGCGAAATAGGCCAGTCTCCCTCCCCAAGAATTAAGCCATCATCACGCTGGGATGAAAGACAAGAGCTGGAATGGATGAGAGCAGGGCTGACCTGCCTATGGCAACTACATTTACGCAGGAAGTGGGCTCCTCTGGAAGAAGAAGAAGAAGAAGAAGAAGAAGAAGAAGAAGAAGAAGAAGAAGAAGAAGAAGAAGAAGAAGCAGCAGCGCTAGATGACTGGCAGGTGCAGCTGCACAACTCACCATTCACTTCATACAGCAGGAGAACACGGACAGCCAGACAGCCAGCCAGCCAGCCAGCCAGCCAGCCAGCCAATGGGAGATAGTTATGCAAATGAGCTCATGGCAGGTGGCAGATCAACTCCATTACTCCATACATTGGGGCTAGCCAGAGCTGGCAAAATTTGGCCACGGGTGGTTTTTCGAAAAGTA
Source organism: Leptodactylus fuscus (assembly GCF_031893055.1). Classification (NCBI taxonomy): domain Eukaryota; kingdom Metazoa; phylum Chordata; class Amphibia; order Anura; family Leptodactylidae; genus Leptodactylus; species Leptodactylus fuscus. Next base: position 58,609 of record NW_027440713.1, on the reverse strand, counting down.
CTTTCCAATTCTGTTATTAAAAGCACAACGCAAAATTAATCTCTCCATAACTCGAATGTCGCCCTCTCCGCTGAGACATAAATACCTACAAGAAACCACTTTCCTATTGGGTGGGTCAGTCAGATGCACGGCACATGCCCGATGCAGCCCTCAGCGCTGTCACCAACGGCACACTGGGCTTGACCAAGGTCAGTCGGCTGATTCCACCTGATTTTTTTTTATCACTACTTTCATCTTTTTCATTCCTTCACTCACATACTACTTACTGCAGACACACTTCAAATACAACACTCTATGCTCAGTACCATTTGCGCCTTTTCCACTTTCACACCGGAACAAGGCCCTTTAACACTCATTTCTTTAACTACCTCTTTTCACAACGCTTTTACACTTGCAAACCTAACAAGCCTATCACCTAGCAAGATGCTGATGCTGCTGATGCTGCTGCTGATGCTGATGATGCTGCTGATGCTGATGCTGGGCCCAACACACTTTCACAGCTCTTGGAAGGACACACATTTCAGCACCATGCGCACAGATTACTTACATCAAGGACAGCAACAAAACATCATTCCCAAGTGCTAGCATCTCAGCTCATCATTACTCTATATGCTGCTTTGGATGGGACTAGTGGATCATATGTCAATTCACCTCTGGATCACACTAGGCTAAGACATGCCAAAGGATGCCATTATGGATAACACTAGTGCAAGGCCTGTGAATACAGCTCGCCATCTCACTAGTCTAAGACATGTATATGCTGCTTTGGATGGGACTGCTGTAAGAAATGGAAATGCTGCTCTGGATGTGACTACTGCCCTATTGTCCTCAATGAGACTAAGCCGCACATAGGCTATGTCATACCACAATGTTACCTCACTGCCTCCTCAAGTTAAAGTTACTCTTGGAGCAACTGATCTGTAGGCTCTTGGGTATAGGACCCCCACTGATCAGATATCGATGATCTACTACCAGGTTAGGTCAGCAATAGACAACACCTGGAAAACCACTTTTTCATTCTGAGTAGAGATGAGCGAGTACTGTTGGGATCAGCCCATCCCAACAGCACGCACGCATTGAAATGAATGGAAGCACCTGGTACTTCCGCTTTGACGCCGGCCGCTTAACCCCCCCGCGTGCCGGCTACGTCCATTCATTTCAATGCATGCGTGCTGTTGGGATCGGCTGATCCCAACAGTACACGCTCATCTCAAATTCTGAGATCTGAAGATCTTTACCAGGCACTGGCCCCTCTGGCTTTTAGCTAAGTGCATCAGGACCCCATTTGAGGGTCCTACAGATATGTCAAAAGATACCTACAATTAGAGTTATCTGAGACCCCTGATCGACACAAGAGTTACGCTGGGTTCACACCTGCGTTCAGGGTCTCCGTACTATGGTTTCCGTCTTCTGCATGGCACCGTAGACCGGGTCCGGCCGTGCGCGGCGGTGAGCGTTTTAGGCTCTCCGCCGCGAAACCGGATTTTTTTATCCGGACACAGAGTAGTGCATGTCCGACTCTGTGTCCGGATTATAAAACCCGGTTTCGCGGCGGAGAGCGCAAAACGCTCACTGCCGCGCACGGCCGGACAGCTTTCTCACCCATTCAAATGAATGGGTGAGAAAGTCTCCTGCAGGCTTCCGTCTCCTGCATCTGTTTTATGCAGGAAACGGAAACCTGCAATAAGGACCGAACAACGCAGATGTGAACGAGCCCTTAGACTGAGGTTCCTTGGGCCCAAATAGAATGATTCTGGGGGCCCACCATCCAACAACTCCTAGTAAATAGACCATAGTACTCTTCAGGCTTCTGCTGGATCATTATTCAAGACATCTGGGACATCATGTCTTGCTCCATCCACCAACGTCACGTTGCACCACAGACTGTCCAGGAGTTGGCAGATGCTTTAGTCCAGGTCTGAGAGGAGATCCCTCAGGAGAACATCCGCAACCTCATCAGGAGCATGCCCAGGCCTTGTAGGGAGGTCATGCCGGCACGTGGAGGCCACGCACACTACTGAGCCTCATTTTGACATGTTTTAAGGACATTACATCAAAGTTGGATCAGCCTGTAGTGTGTTTTTCCACTTTAATTTGGGGAAGAGGGGTGGGGGGACACGGGGACTCCAAATCCAGGCCTCCATTGGTTAATAAATTTCATTTCCATTGATGATTTTTGTGAGATTTTGTTGTCATCACATTCAACTTTGTACAGAACAAAATATTCAATAAGAATATTTCATTTATTCATTCAGATCTAGGATGTGGTATTTGAGTGTTCCCTTTATGTTTTTTAAACTATATATATATATATATATATATATATATATATATATATATATATATGTATGTATAACTATCCGGTCTGCCAGCAACTCGTATTGATGGAAAAATGTCCTTGAGGCTAAAGCCCCACATTGCAGAAACGCAGCTTTTTTTGTTGCGGTTTTTTGAGCCAAAGCTAGGAGTGGACTGAGGAGAAGATAAAAGTATAAGGACTTCCTATATATTTCCTATTCCTTTTGTAGCCATTCTTGGCTTTGTCTCAAAAAAAAAAAAAAAAAAATCTGTAACAATAAAAGCTGCATTTCCGCAACGTGGGGCCTCAGCCTTGACTGGAAAAAGCAGTACGCCACGTATCGGTCCTCACACCTCTACTGCTTTTTCCAATTAATGGACATTTTTCCATCCATACAAGTTGCTGGCAGACCGGATTGTTTTTTCTATTTGCAAACCCTTTTGCCTGGAGAGGGGTTTCTGCCGTGCAATTTATGGGATGATCCCTAGATTTGCTGGTGCTGCTGTTCCTCAGCCCTTTGCGCCTGCTGTACCTGAATGCTACGTCCTATACTTTACTAGGTTCTGGCAGTGGGCTGCGCGTATGGGGATCTGCTGTGCGGTCCCAATGTTGATGGGGGTCTGGCTTCCGATACTAGATTTCTTTGTGTTGCCAGACAGACTGGGGAGTGGTGGCAGGCAGAAGTCAAGGAACACAGGGCGGTGGCGGCGGCGCCTGCTGCGAAATAGGCCAGTCTCCCTCCCCAAGAATTAAGCCATCATCACGCTGGGATGAAAGACAAGAGCTGGAATGGATGAGAGCAGGGCTGACCTGCCTATGGCAACTACATTTACGCAGGAAGTGGGCTCCTCTGGAAGAAGAAGAAGAAGAAGAAGAAGAAGAAGAAGAAGAAGAAGAAGAAGAAGAAGAAGCAGCAGCGCTAGATGACTGGCAGGTGCAGCTGCACAACTCACCATTCACTTCATACAGCAGGAGCACACGGACAGCCAGACAGCCAGACAGACAGCCAGCCAATGGGAGATAGTTATGCAAATGAGCTCATGGCAGGTGGCAGATCAACTCCATTACTCCATACATTGGGACTAGCCAGAGCTGGCAAAATTTGGCCACGGGTGGTTTTTCGAAAAGTACTTTCCAATTCTGTTATTAAAAGTACAACGCAAAATTAATCTCTCCATAAGTCGAATGTCGCCCTCTCCGCTGAGACATAAATACCGACGAGAAACCATTTTCCTATTGGGTGGGTCAGTCAGATGCACGGCACATGCCCGATGCAGCCCTCAGTGCTGTCACCAACGGCACACTGGGCTTGACCAAGGTCAGTCGGCTGATTCCACCCGATTTTTTTTTATCACTACTTTCATCTTTTTCATTCCTTCACTCACATACTACTTACTGCAGACACACTTCAAATACAACACTCTATGCTCAGTACCATTTGCGCCTTTTCCACTTTCACACCGGAACAAGGCCCTTTAACACTCATTTCTTTACCTACCTCTTTTCACAACGCTTTTACACTTGCAAACCTAACAAGCCTATCACCTAGCAAGATGCTGATGCTACTGATGCTACTGATGCTGCTGCTGCTGCTGCTGCTGATGCTGATGCTGATGATGCTGATGCTGGGCCCAACACACTTTCACAGCTCTTGGAAGGACACACATTTCAGCACCATGCGCACAGATTACTTACATCAAGGACAGCAACAAAACATCATTCCCAAGTGCTAGCATCTCAGCTCATCATTACTCTATATGCTGCTTTGGATGGGACTAGTGGATCATATGTCAATTCACCTCTGGATCACACTAGGCTAAGACATGCCAAAGGATGCCATTATGGATAACACTAGTGCAAGGCCTGTGAATACAGCTCGCCATCTCACTAGTCTAAGACATGTATATGCTGCTTTGGATGGGACTGCTGTAAGAAATGGAAATGCTGCTCTGGATGTGACTACTGCCCTATTGTCCTCAATGAGACTAAGCCGCACATAGGCTATGTCATACCACAATGTTACCTCACTGCCTCCTCAAGTTAAAGTTACTCTTGGAGCAACTGATCTGTAGGCTCTTGGGTATAGGACCCCCACTGATCAGATATCGATGATCTACTACCAGGTTAGGTCAGCAATAGACAACACCTGGAAAACCACTTTTTCATTCTGAGTAGAGATGAGCGAGTACTGTTGGGATCAGCCCATCCCAACAGCACGCACGCATTGAAATGAATGGAAGCACCTGGTACTTCCGCTTTGACGCCGGCCGCTTAACCCCCCCGCGTGCCGGCTACGTCCATTCATTTCAATGCATGCGTGCTGTTGGGATCGGCTGATCCCAACAGTACACGCTCATCTCAAATTCTGAGATCTGAAGATCTTTACCAGGCACTGGCCCCTCTGGCTTTTAGCTAAGTGCATCAGGACCCCATTTGAGGGTCCTACAGATATGTCAAAAGATACCTACAATTAGAGTTATCTGAGACCCCTGATCGACACAAGAGTTACGCTGGGTTCACACCTGCGTTCAGGGTCTCCGTACTATGGTTTCCGTCTTCTGCATGGCAGAAGACGGAAACCATAGACCGGGTCCGGCCGTGCGCGGCGGTGAGCGTTTTAGGCTCTCCGCCGCGAAACCGGATTTTTTTATCCGGACACAGAGTAGTGCATGTCCGACTCTGTGTCCGGATTATAAAACCCGGTTTCGCGGCGGAGAGCGCAAAACGCTCACTGCCGCGCACGGCCGGACAGCTTTCTCACCCATTCAAATGAATGGGTGAGAAAGTCTCCTGCAGGCTTCCGTCTCCTGCATCTGTTTTATGCAGGAAACGGAAACCTGCAATAAGGACCGAACAACGCAGATGTGAACGAGCCCTTAGACTGAGGTTCCTTGGGCCCAAATAGAATGATTCTGGGGGCCCACCATCCAACAACTCCTAGTAAATAGACCATAGTACTCTTCAGGCTTCTGCTGGATCATTATTCAAGACATCTGGGACATCATGTCTTGCTCCATCCACCAACGTCACGTTGCACCACAGACTGTCCAGGAGTTGGCAGATGCTTTAGTCCAGGTCTGAGAGGAGATCCCTCAGGAGAACATCCGCAATCTCATCAGGAGCATGCCCAGGCCTTGTAGGGAGGTCATGCCGGCACGTGGAGGCCACGCACACTACTGAGCCTCATTTTGACATGTTTTAAGGACATTACATCAAAGTTGGATCAGCCTGTAGTGTGTTTTTCCACTTTAATTTGGGGAAGAGGGGTGGGGGGACACGGGGACTCCAAATCCAGGCCTCCATTGGTTAATAAATTTCATTTCCATTGATGATTTTTGTGAGATTTTGTTGTCATCACATTCAACTTTGTACAGAACAAAATATTCAATAAGAATATTTCATTTATTCATTCAGATCTAGGATGTGGTATTTGAGTGTTCCCTTTATGTTTTTTAAACTATATATATATATATATATATATATATATATATATATATATGTATATATATATATATATATATATGTATGTATAACTATCCGGTCTGCCAGAAACTCGTATGGATGGAAAAATGTCCTTGAGGCTAAAGCCCCACATTGCAGAAACGCAGCTTTTTTTGTTGCGGTTTTTTGAGCCAAAGCTAGGAGTGGACTGAGGAGAAGATAAAAGTATAAGGACTTCCTATATATTTCCTATTCCTTTTGTAGCCATTCTTGGCTTTGTCTCAAAAAAAAAAAAAAAAAAAAAAAAAAAAAAATCTGTAACAATAAAAGCTGCATTTCCGCAACGTGGGGCCTCAGCCTTGACTGGAAAAAGCAGTACGCCACGTATCGGTCCTCACACCTCTACTGCTTTTTCCAATTAATGGACATTTTTCCATCCATACAAGTTGCTGGCAGACCGGATTGTTTTTTCTATTTGCAAACCCTTTTGCCTGGAGAGGGGTTTCTGCCGTGCAATTTATGGGATGATCCCTAGATTTGCTGGTGCTGCTGTTCCTCAGCCCTTTGCGCCTGCTGTACCTGAATGCTACGTCCTATACTTTACTAGGTTCTGGCAGTGGGCTGCGCGTATGGGGATCTGCTGTGCGGTCCCAATGTTGATGGGGGTCTGGCTTCCGATACTAGATTTCTTTGTGTTGCCAGACAGACTGGGGAGTGGTGGCAGGCAGAAGTCAAGGAACACAGGGCGGTGGCGGCGGCGCCTGCTGCGAAATAGGCCAGTCTCCCTCCCCAAGAATTAAGCCATCATCACGCTGGGATGAAAGACAAGAGCTGGAATGGATGAGAGCAGGGCTGACCTGCCTATGGCAACTACATTTACGCAGGAAGTGGGCTCCTCTGGAAGAAGAAGAAGAAGAAGAAGAAGAAGAAGAAGAAGAAGAAGAAGAAGAAGAAGAAGAAGCAGCAGCGCTAGATGACTGGCAGGTGCAGCTGCACAACTCACCATTCACTTCATACAGCAGGAGCACACGGACAGCCAGACAGCCAGCCAGACAGCCAGCCAATGGGAGATAGTTATGCAAATGAGCTCATGGCAGGTGGCAGATCAACTCCATTACTCCATACATTGGGACTAGCCAGAGCTGGCAAAATTTGGCCACGGGTGGTTTTTCGAAAAGTACTTTCCAATTCTGTTATTAAAAGTACAACGCAAAATTAATCTCTCCATAAGTCGAATGTCGCCCTATCCGCTGAGACATAAATACCTACAAGAAACCACTTTCCTGTTGGGTGGGTCAGTCAGATGCACGGCTCATGCCCGATGCAGCCCTCAGTGCTGTCACCAACGGCACACTGGGCTTGACCAAGGTCAGTCGGCTGATTCCACCCGATTTTTTTTTATCACTACTTTCATCTTTTTCATTCCTTCACTCACATACTACTTACTGCAGACACACTTCAAATACAACACTCTATGCTCAGTACCATTTGCGCCTTTTCCACTTTCACACCGGAACAAGGCCCTTTAACACTCATTTCTTTACCTACCTCTTTTCACAACGCTTTTACACTTGCAAACCTAACAAGCCTATCACCTAGCAAGATGCTGATGCTGCTGATGCTACTGATGCTACTGATGCTGCTGCTGATGCTGATGCTGATGCTGATGATGCTGATGCTGGGCCCAACACACTTTCACAGCTCTTGGAAGGACACACATTTCAGCACCATGCGCACAGATTACTTACATCAAGGACAGCAACAAAACATCATTCCCAAGTGCTAGCATCTCAGCTCATCATTACTCTATATGCTGCTTTGGATGGGACTAGTGGATCATATGTCAATTCACCTCTGGATCACACTAGGCTAAGACATGCCAAAGGATGCCATTATGGATAACACTAGTGCAAGGCCTGTGAATACAGCTCGCCATCTCACTAGTCTAAGACATGTATATGCTGCTTTGGATGGGACTGCTGTAAGAAATGGAAATGCTGCTCTGGATGTGACTACTGCCCTATTGTCCTCAATGAGACTAAGCCGCACATAGGCTATGTCATACCACAATGTTACCTCACTGCCTCCTCAAGTTAAAGTTACTCTTGGAGCAACTGATCTGTAGGCTCTTGGGTATAGGACCCCCACTGATCAGATATCGATGATCTACTACCAGGTTAGGTCAGCAATAGACAACACCTGGAAAACCACTTTTTCATTCTGAGTAGAGATGAGCGAGTACTGTTGGGATCAGCCCATCCCAACAGCACGCACGCATTGAAATGAATGGAAGCACCTGGTACTTCCGCTTTGACGCCGGCCGCTTAACCCCCCCGCGTGCCGGCTACGTCCATTCATTTCAATGCATGCGTGCTGTTGGGATCGGCTGATCCCAACAGTACACGCTCATCTCAAATTCTGAGATCTGAAGATCTTTACCAGGCACTGGCCCCTCTGGCTTTTAGCTAAGTGCATCAGGACCCCATTTGAGGGTCCTACAGATATGTCAAAAGATACCTACAATTAGAGTTATCTGAGACCCCTGATCGACACAAGAGTTACGCTGGGTTCACACCTGCGTTCAGGGTCTCCGTACTATGGTTTCCGTCTTCTGCATGGCAGAAGACGGAAACCATAGACCGGGTCCGGCCGTGCGCGGCGGTGAGCGTTTTAGGCTCTCCGCCGCGAAACCGGATTTTTTTATCCGGACACAGAGTAGTGCATGTCCGACTCTGTGTCCGGATTATAAAACCCGGTTTCGCGGCGGAGAGCGCAAAACGCTCACTGCCGCGCACGGCCGGACAGCTTTCTCACCCATTCAAATGAATGGGTGAGAAAGTCTCCTGCAGGCTTCCGTCTCCTGCATCTGTTTTATGCAGGAAACGGAAACCTGCAATAAGGACCGAACAACGCAGATGTGAACGAGCCCTTAGACTGAGGTTCCTTGGGCCCAAATAGAATGATTCTGGGGGCCCACCATCCAACAACTCCTAGTAAATAGACCATAGTACTCTTCAGGCTTCTGCTGGATCATTATTCAAGACATCTGGGACATCATGTCTTGCTCCATCCACCAACGTCACGTTGCACCACAGACTGTCCAGGAGTTGGCAGATGCTTTAGTCCAGGTCTGAGAGGAGATCCCTCAGGAGAACATCCGCAATCTCATCAGGAGCATGCCCAGGCCTTGTAGGGAGGTCATGCCGGCACGTGGAGGCCACGCACACTACTGAGCCTCATTTTGACATGTTTTAAGGACATTACATCAAAGTTGGATCAGCCCGTAGTGTGTTTTTCCACTTTAATTTGGGGAAGAGGGGTGGGGGGACACGGGGACTCCAAATCCAGGCCTCCATTGGTTAATAAATTTCATTTCCATTGATGATTTTTGTGAGATTTTGTTGTCATCACATTCAACTTTGTACAGAACAAAATATTCAATAAGAATATTTCATTTATTCATTCAGATCTAGGATGTGGTATTTGAGTGTTCCCTTTATGTTTTTTAAACTATATATATATATATATATATATATATATATATATATATATGTATATATATATATATATATATATGTATGTATAACTATCCGGTCTGCCAGAAACTCGTATGGATGGAAAAATGTCCTTGAGGCTAAAGCCCCACATTGCAGAAACGCAGCTTTTTTTGTTGCGGTTTTTTGAGCCAAAGCTAGGAGTGGACTGAGGAGAAGATAAAAGTATAAGGACTTCCTATATATTTCCTATTCCTTTTGTAGCCATTCTTGGCTTTGTCTCAAAAAAAAAAAAAAAAAAAAAAATCTGTAACAATAAAAGCTGCATTTCCGCAACGTGGGGCCTCAGCCTTGACTGGAAAAAGCAGTACGCCACGTATCGGTCCTCACACCTCTACTGCTTTTTCCAATTAATGGACATTTTTCCATCCATACAAGTTGCTGGCAGACCGGATTGTTTTTTCTATTTGCAAACCCTTTTGCCTGGAGAGGGGTTTCTGCCGTGCAATTTATGGGATGATCCCTAGATTTGCTGGTGCTGCTGTTCCTCAGCCCTTTGCGCCTGCTGTACCTGAATGCTACGTCCTATACTTTACTAGGTTCTGGCAGTGGGCTGCACGTATGGGGATCTGCTGTGCGGTCCCAATGTTGATGGGGGTCTGGCTTCCGATACTAGATTTCTTTGTGTTGCCAGACAGACTGGGGAGTGGTGGCAGGCAGAAGTCAAGGAACACAGGGCGGTGGCGGCGGCGCCTGCTGCGAAATAGGCCAGTCTCCCTCCCCAAGAATTAAGCCATCATCACGCTGGGATGAAAGACAAGAGCTGGAATGGATGAGAGCAGGGCTGACCTGCCTATGGCAACTACATTTACGCAGGAAGTGGGCTCCTCTGGAAGAAGAAGAAGAAGAAGAAGAAGAAGAAGAAGAAGAAGAAGAAGAAGAAGAAGAAGAAGAAGAAGAAGAAGAAGAAGAAGAAGAAGAAGCAGCAGCGCTAGATGACTGGCAGGTGCAGCTGCACAACTCACCATTCACTTCATACAGCAGGAGCACACGGACAGCCAGACAGCCAGCCAGCCAGCCAGCCAGCCAGCCAATGGGAGATAGTTATGCAAATGAGCTCATGGCAGGTGGCAGATCAACTCCATTACTCCATACATTGGGGCTAGCCAGAGCTGGCAAAATTTGGCCACGGGTGGTTTTTCGAAAAGTACTTTCCAATTCTGTTATTAAAAGCACAACGCAAAATTAATCTCTCCATAACTCGAATGTCGCCCTCTCCGCTGAGACATAAATACCTACAAGAAACCACTTTCCTATTGGGTGGGTCAGTCAGATGCACGGCACATGCCCGATGCAGCCCTCAGCGCTGTCACCAACGGCACACTGGGCTTGACCAAGGTCAGTCGGCTGATTCCACCCGATTTTTTTTTATCACTACTTTCATCTTTTTCATTCCTTCACTCACATACTACTTACTGCAGACACACTTCAAATACAACACTCTATGCTCAGTACCATTTGCGCCTTTTCCACTTTCACACCGGAACAAGGCCCTTTAACACTCATTTCTTTAACTACCTCTTTTCACAACGCTTTTACACTTGCAAACCTAACAAGCCTATCACCTAGCAAGATGCTGATGCTGCTGATGCTGCTGCTGATGCTGATGATGCTGCTGATGCTGATGCTGGGCCCAACACACTTTCACAGCTCTTGGAAGGACACACATTTCAGCACCATGCGCACAGATTACTTACATCAAGGACAGCAACAAAACATCATTCCCAAGTGCTAGCATCTCAGCTCATCATTACTCTATATGCTGCTTTGGATGGGACTAGTGGATCATATGTCAATTCACCTCTGGATCACACTAGGCTAAGACATGCCAAAGGATGCCATTATGGATAACACTAGTGCAAGGCCTGTGAATACAGCTCGCCATCTCACTAGTCTAAGACATGTATATGCTGCTTTGGATGGGACTGCTGTAAGAAATGGAAATGCTGCTCTGGATGTGACTACTGCCCTATTGTCCTCAATGAGACTAAGCCGCACATAGGCTATGTCATACCACAATGTTACCTCACTGCCTCCTCAAGTTAAAGTTACTCTTGGAGCAACTGATCTGTAGGCTCTTGGGTATAGGACCCCCACTGATCAGATATCGATGATCTACTACCAGGTTAGGTCAGCAATAGACAACACCTGGAAAACCACTTTTTCATTCTGAGTAGAGATGAGCGAGTACTGTTGGGATCAGCCCATCCCAACAGCACGCACGCATTGAAATGAATGGAAGCACCTGGTACTTCCGCTTTGACGCCGGCCGCTTAACCCCCCCGCGTGCCGGCTACGTCCATTCATTTCAATGCATGCGTGCTGTTGGGATCGGCTGATCCCAACAGTACACGCTCATCTCAAATTCTGAGATCTGAAGATCTTTACCAGGCACTGGCCCCTCTGGCTTTTAGCTAAGTGCATCAGGACCCCATTTGAGGGTCCTACAGATATGTCAAAAGATACCTACAATTAGAGTTATCTGAGACCCCTGATCGACACAAGAGTTACGCTGGGTTCACACCTGCGTTCAGGGTCTCCGTACTATGGTTTCCGTCTTCTGCATGGCACCGTAGACCGGGTCCGGCCGTGCGCGGCGGTGAGCGTTTTAGGCTCTCCGCCGCGAAACCGGATTTTTTTATCCGGACACAGAGTAGTGCATGTCCGACTCTGTGTCCGGATTATAAAACCCGGTTTCGCGGCGGAGAGCGCAAAACGCTCACTGCCGCGCACGGCCGGACAGCTTTCTCACCCATTCAAATGAATGGGTGAGAAAGTCTCCTGCAGGCTTCCGTCTCCTGCATCTGTTTTATGCAGGAAACGGAAACCTGCAATAAGGACCGAACAACGCAGATGTGAACGAGCCCTTAGACTGAGGTTCCTTGGGCCCAAATAGAATGATTCTGGGGGCCCACCATCCAACAACTCCTAGTAAATAGACCATAGTACTCTTCAGGCTTCTGCTGGATCATTATTCAAGACATCTGGGACATCATGTCTTGCTCCATCCACCAACGTCACGTTGCACCACAGACTGTCCAGGAGTTGGCAGATGCTTTAGTCCAGGTCTGAGAGGAGATCCCTCAGGAGAACATCCGCAACCTCATCAGGAGCATGCCCAGGCCTTGTAGGGAGGTCATGCCGGCACGTGGAGGCCACGCACACTACTGAGCCTCATTTTGACATGTTTTAAGGACATTACATCAAAGTTGGATCAGCCTGTAGTGTGTTTTTCCACTTTAATTTGGGGAAGAGGGGTGGGGGGACACGGGGACTCCAAATCCAGGCCTCCATTGGTTAATAAATTTCATTTCCATTGATGATTTTTGTGAGATTTTGTTGTCATCACATTCAACTTTGTACAGAACAAAATATTCAATAAGAATATTTCATTTATTCATTCAGATCTAGGATGTGGTATTTGAGTGTTCCCTTTATGTTTTTTAAACTATATATATATATATATATATATATATATATATATATATATATATATATATGTATGTATAACTATCCGGTCTGCCAGCAACTCGTATTGATGGAAAAATGTCCTTGAGGCTAAAGCCCCACATTGCAGAAACGCAGCTTTTTTTGTTGCGGTTTTTTGAGCCAAAGCTAGGAGTGGACTGAGGAGAAGATAAAAGTATAAGGACTTCCTATATATTTCCTATTCCTTTTGTAGCCATTCTTGGCTTTGTCTCAAAAAAAAAAAAAAAAAAATCTGTAACAATAAAAGCTGCATTTCCGCAACGTGGGGCCTCAGCCTTGACTGGAAAAAGCAGTACGCCACGTATCGGTCCTCACACCTCTACTGCTTTTTCCAATTAATGGACATTTTTCCATCCATACAAGTTGCTGGCAGACCGGATTGTTTTTTCTATTTGCAAACCCTTTTGCCTGGAGAGGGGTTTCTGCCGTGCAATTTATGGGATGATCCCTAGATTTGCTGGTGCTGCTGTTCCTCAGCCCTTTGCGCCTGCTGTACCTGAATGCTACGTCCTATACTTTACTAGGTTCTGGCAGTGGGCTGCGCGTATGGGGATCTGCTGTGCGGTCCCAATGTTGATGGGGGTCTGGCTTCCGATACTAGATTTCTTTGTGTTGCCAGACAGACTGGGGAGTGGTGGCAGGCAGAAGTCAAGGAACACAGGGCGGTGGCGGCGGCGCCTGCTGCGAAATAGGCCAGTCTCCCTCCCCAAGAATTAAGCCATCATCACGCTGGGATGAAAGACAAGAGCTGGAATGGATGAGAGCAGGGCTGACCTGCCTATGGCAACTACATTTACGCAGGAAGTGGGCTCCTCTGGAAGAAGAAGAAGAAGAAGAAGAAGAAGAAGAAGAAGAAGAAGAAGAAGAAGAAGAAGAAGAAGAAGCAGCAGCGCTAGATGACTGGCAGGTGCAGCTGCACAACTCACCATTCACTTCATACAGCAGGAGCACACGGACAGCCAGACAGCCAGCCAGACAGCCAGCCAATGGGAGATAGTTATGCAAATGAGCTCATGGCAGGTGGCAGATCAACTCCATTACTCCATACATTGGGACTAGCCAGAGCTGGCAAAATTTGGCCACGGGTGGTTTTTCGAAAAGTACTTTCCAATTCTGTTATTAAAAGTACAACGCAAAATTAATCTCTCCATAAGTCGAATGTCGCCCTCTCCGCTGAGACATAAATACCGACGAGAAACCATTTTCCTATTGGGTGGGTCAGTCAGATGCACGGCACATGCCCGATGCAGCCCTCAGTGCTGTCACCAACGGCACACTGGGCTTGACCAAGGTCAGTCGGCTGATTCCACCCGATTTTTTTTTATCACTACTTTCATCTTTTTCATTCCTTCACTCACATACTACTTACTGCAGACACACTTCAAATACAACACTCTATGCTCAGTACCATTTGCGCCTTTTCCACTTTCACACCGGAACAAGGCCCTTTAACACTCATTTCTTTACCTACCTCTTTTCACAACGCTTTTACACTTGCAAACCTAACAAGCCTATCACCTAGCAAGATGCTGATGCTGCTGATGCTACTGATGCTACTGATGCTGCTGCTGCTGCTGCTGCTGCTGCTGATGCTGATGATGCTGATGCTGGGCCCAACACACTTTCACAGCTCTTGGAAGGACACACATTTCAGCACCATGCGCACAGATTACTTACATCAAGGACAGCAACAAAACATCATTCCCAAGTGCTAGCATCTCAGCTCATCATTACTCTATATGCTGCTTTGGATGGGACTAGTGGATCATATGTCAATTCACCTCTGGATCACACTAGGCTAAGACATGCCAAAGGATGCCATTATGGATAACACTAGTGCAAGGCCTGTGAATACAGCTCGCCATCTCACTAGTCTAAGACATGTATATGCTGCTTTGGATGGGACTGCTGTAAGAAATGGAAATGCTGCTCTGGATGTGACTACTGCCCTATTGTCCTCAATGAGACTAAGCCGCACATAGGCTATGTCATACCACAATGTTACCTCACTGCCTCCTCAAGTTAAAGTTACTCTTGGAGCAACTGATCTGTAGGCTCTTGGGTATAGGACCCCCACTGATCAGATATCGATGATCTACTACCAGGTTAGGTCAGCAATAGACAACACCTGGAAAACCACTTTTTCATTCTGAGTAGAGATGAGCGAGTACTGTTGGGATCAGCCCATCCCAACAGCACGCACGCATTGAAATGAATGGAAGCACCTGGTACTTCCGCTTTGACGCCGGCCGCTTAACCCCCCCGCGTGCCGGCTACGTCCATTCATTTCAATGCATGCGTGCTGTTGGGATCGGCTGATCCCAACAGTACACGCTCATCTCAAATTCTGAGATCTGAAGATCTTTACCAGGCACTGGCCCCTCTGGCTTTTAGCTAAGTGCATCAGGACCCCATTTGAGGGTCCTACAGATATGTCAAAAGATACCTACAATTAGAGTTATCTGAGACCCCTGATCGACACAAGAGTTACGCTGGGTTCACACCTGCGTTCAGGGTCTCCGTACTATGGTTTCCGTCTTCTGCATGGCAGAAGACGGAAACCATAGACCGGGTCCGGCCGTGCGCGGCGGTGAGCGTTTTAGGCTCTCCGCCGCGAAACCGGATTTTTTTATCCGGACACAGAGTAGTGCATGTCCGACTCTGTGTCCGGATTATAAAACCCGGTTTCGCGGCGGAGAGCGCAAAACGCTCACTGCCGCGCACGGCCGGACAGCTTTCTCACCCATTCAAATGAATGGGTGAGAAAGTCTCCTGCAGGCTTCCGTCTCCTGCATCTGTTTTATGCAGGAAACGGAAACCTGCAATAAGGACCGAACAACGCAGATGTGAACGAGCCCTTAGACTGAGGTTCCTTGGGCCCAAATAGAATGATTCTGGGGGCCCACCATCCAACAACTCCTAGTAAATAGACCATAGTACTCTTCAGGCTTCTGCTGGATCATTATTCAAGACATCTGGGACATCATGTCTTGCTCCATCCACCAACGTCACGTTGCACCACAGACTGTCCAGGAGTTGGCAGATGCTTTAGTCCAGGTCTGAGAGGAGATCCCTCAGGAGAACATCCGCAATCTCATCAGGAGCATGCCCAGGCCTTGTAGGGAGGTCATGCCGGCACGTGGAGGCCACGCACACTACTGAGCCTCATTTTGACATGTTTTAAGGACATTACATCAAAGTTGGATCAGCCTGTAGTGTGTTTTTCCACTTTAATTTGGGGAAGAGGGGTGGGGGGACACGGGGACTCCAAATCCAGGCCTCCATTGGTTAATAAATTTCATTTCCATTGATGATTTTTGTGAGATTTTGTTGTCATCACATTCAACTTTGTACAGAACAAAATATTCAATAAGAATATTTCATTTATTCATTCAGATCTAGGATGTGGTATTTGAGTGTTCCCTTTATGTTTTTTAAACTATATATATATATATATATATATATATATATATATATATATATATATATGTATATATATATATATATATATATATATATGTATGTATAACTATCCGGTCTGCCAGAAACTCGTATGGATGGAAAAATGTCCTTGAGGCTAAAGCCCCACATTGCAGAAACGCAGCTTTTTTTGTTGCGGTTTTTTGAGCCAAAGCTAGGAGTGGACTGAGGAGAAGATAAAAGTATAAGGACTTCCTATATATTTCCTATTCCTTTTGTAGCCATTCTTGGCTTTGTCTCAAAAAAAAAAAAAAAAAAAAAAAAAAAAATCTGTAACAATAAAAGCTGCATTTCCGCAACGTGGGGCCTCAGCCTTGACTGGAAAAAGCAGTACGCCACGTATCGGTCCTCACACCTCTACTGCTTTTTCCAATTAATGGACATTTTTCCATCCATACAAGTTGCTGGCAGACCGGATTGTTTTTTCTATTTGCAAACCCTTTTGCCTGGAGAGGGGTTTCTGCCGTGCAATTTATGGGATGATCCCTAGATTTGCTGGTGCTGCTGTTCCTCAGCCCTTTGCGCCTGCTGTACCTGAATGCTACGTCCTATACTTTACTAGGTTCTGGCAGTGGGCTGCGCGTATGGGGATCTGCTGTGCGGTCCCAATGTTGATGGGGGTCTGGCTTCCGATACTAGATTTCTTTGTGTTGCCAGACAGACTGGGGAGTGGTGGCAGGCAGAAGTCAAGGAACACAGGGCGGTGGCGGCGGCGCCTGCTGCGAAATAGGCCAGTCTCCCTCCCCAAGAATTAAGCCATCATCACGCTGGGATGAAAGACAAGAGCTGGAATGGATGAGAGCAGGGCTGACCTGCCTATGGCAACTACATTTACGCAGGAAGTGGGCTCCTCTGGAAGAAGAAGAAGAAGAAGAAGAAGAAGAAGAAGAAGAAGAAGAAGAAGAAGAAGAAGAAGAAGAAGAAGAAGCAGCAGCGCTAGATGACTGGCAGGTGCAGCTGCACAACTCACCATTCACTTCATACAGCAGGAGCACACGGACAGCCAGACAGCCAGCCAGACAGCCAGCCAATGGGAGATAGTTATGCAAATGAGCTCATGGCAGGTGGCAGATCAACTCCATTACTCCATACATTGGGACTAGCCAGAGCTGGCAAAATTTGGCCACGGGTGGTTTTTCGAAAAGTACTTTCCAATTCTGTTATTAAAAGTACAACGCAAAATTAATCTCTCCATAAGTCGAATGTCGCCCTATCCGCTGAGACATAAATACCTACAAGAAACCACTTTCCTGTTGGGTGGGTCAGTCAGATGCACGGCTCATGCCCGATGCAGCCCTCAGTGCTGTCACCAACGGCACACTGGGCTTGACCAAGGTCAGTCGGCTGATTCCACCCGATTTTTTTTTATCACTACTTTCATCTTTTTCATTCCTTCACTCACATACTACTTACTGCAGACACACTTCAAATACAACACTCTATGCTCAGTACCATTTGCGCCTTTTCCACTTTCACACCGGAACAAGGCCCTTTAACACTCATTTCTTTACCTACCTCTTTTCACAACGCTTTTACACTTGCAAACCTAACAAGCCTATCACCTAGCAAGATGCTGATGCTGCTGATGCTACTGATGCTACTGATGCTGCTGCTGATGCTGATGCTGATGCTGATGATGCTGATGCTGGGCCCAACACACTTTCACAGCTCTTGGAAGGACACACATTTCAGCACCATGCGCACAGATTACTTACATCAAGGACAGCAACAAAACATCATTCCCAAGTGCTAGCATCTCAGCTCATCATTACTCTATATGCTGCTTTGGATGGGACTAGTGGATCATATGTCAATTCACCTCTGGATCACACTAGGCTAAGACATGCCAAAGGATGCCATTATGGATAACACTAGTGCAAGGCCTGTGAATACAGCTCGCCATCTCACTAGTCTAAGACATGTATATGCTGCTTTGGATGGGACTGCTGTAAGAAATGGAAATGCTGCTCTGGATGTGACTACTGCCCTATTGTCCTCAATGAGACTAAGCCGCACATAGGCTATGTCATACCACAATGTTACCTCACTGCCTCCTCAAGTTAAAGTTACTCTTGGAGCAACTGATCTGTAGGCTCTTGGGTATAGGACCCCCACTGATCAGATATCGATGATCTACTACCAGGTTAGGTCAGCAATAGACAACACCTGGAAAACCACTTTTTCATTCTGAGTAGAGATGAGCGAGTACTGTTGGGATCAGCCCATCCCAACAGCACGCACGCATTGAAATGAATGGAAGCACCTGGTACTTCCGCTTTGACGCCGGCCGCTTAACCCCCCCGCGTGCCGGCTACGTCCATTCATTTCAATGCATGCGTGCTGTTGGGATCGGCTGATCCCAACAGTACACGCTCATCTCAAATTCTGAGATCTGAAGATCTTTACCAGGCACTGGCCCCTCTGGCTTTTAGCTAAGTGCATCAGGACCCCATTTGAGGGTCCTACAGATATGTCAAAAGATACCTACAATTAGAGTTATCTGAGACCCCTGATCGACACAAGAGTTACGCTGGGTTCACACCTGCGTTCAGGGTCTCCGTACTATGGTTTCCGTCTTCTGCATGGCAGAAGACGGAAACCATAGACCGGGTCCGGCCGTGCGCGGCGGTGAGCGTTTTAGGCTCTCCGCCGCGAAACCGGATTTTTTTATCCGGACACAGAGTAGTGCATGTCCGACTCTGTGTCCGGATTATAAAACCCGGTTTCGCGGCGGAGAGCGCAAAACGCTCACTGCCGCGCACGGCCGGACAGCTTTCTCACCCATTCAAATGAATGGGTGAGAAAGTCTCCTGCAGGCTTCCGTCTCCTGCATCTGTTTTATGCAGGAAACGGAAACCTGCAATAAGGACCGAACAACGCAGATGTGAACGAGCCCTTAGACTGAGGTTCCTTGGGCCCAAATAGAATGATTCTGGGGGCCCACCATCCAACAACTCCTAGTAAATAGACCATAGTACTCTTCAGGCTTCTGCTGGATCATTATTCAAGACATCTGGGACATCATGTCTTGCTCCATCCACCAACGTCACGTTGCACCACAGACTGTCCAGGAGTTGGCAGATGCTTTAGTCCAGGTCTGAGAGGAGATCCCTCAGGAGAACATCCGCAATCTCATCAGGAGCATGCCCAGGCCTTGTAGGGAGGTCATGCCGGCACGTGGAGGCCACGCACACTACTGAGCCTCATTTTGACATGTTTTAAGGACATTACATCAAAGTTGGATCAGCCCGTAGTGTGTTTTTCCACTTTAATTTGGGGAAGAGGGGTGGGGGGACACGGGGACTCCAAATCCAGGCCTCCATTGGTTAATAAATTTCATTTCCATTGATGATTTTTGTGAGATTTTGTTGTCATCACATTCAACTTTGTACAGAACAAAATATTCAATAAGAATATTTCATTTATTCATTCAGATCTAGGATGTGGTATTTGAGTGTTCCCTTTATGTTTTTTAAACTATATATATATATATATATATATATATATATATATATATATATATATATATGTATATATATATATATATATATATATGTATGTATAACTATCCGGTCTGCCAGAAACTCGTATGGATGGAAAAATGTCCTTGAGGCTAAAGCCCCACATTGCAGAAACGCAGCTTTTTTTGTTGCGGTTTTTTGAGCCAAAGCTAGGAGTGGACTGAGGAGAAGATAAAAGTATAAGGACTTCCTATATATTTCCTATTCCTTTTGTAGCCATTCTTGGCTTTGTCTCAAAAAAAAAAAAAAAAAAAAAAATCTGTAACAATAAAAGCTGCATTTCCGCAACGTGGGGCCTCAGCCTTGACTGGAAAAAGCAGTACGCCACGTATCGGTCCTCACACCTCTACTGCTTTTTCCAATTAATGGACATTTTTCCATCCATACAAGTTGCTGGCAGACCGGATTGTTTTTTCTATTTGCAAACCCTTTTGCCTGGAGAGGGGTTTCTGCCGTGCAATTTATGGGATGATCCCTAGATTTGCTGGTGCTGCTGTTCCTCAGCCCTTTGCGCCTGCTGTACCTGAATGCTACGTCCTATACTTTACTAGGTTCTGGCAGTGGGCTGCACGTATGGGGATCTGCTGTGCGGTCCCAATGTTGATGGGGGTCTGGCTTCCGATACTAGATTTCTTTGTGTTGCCAGACAGACTGGGGAGTGGTGGCAGGCAGAAGTCAAGGAACACAGGGCGGTGGCGGCGGCGCCTGCTGCGAAATAGGCCAGTCTCCCTCCCCAAGAATTAAGCCATCATCACGCTGGGATGAAAGACAAGAGCTGGAATGGATGAGAGCAGGGCTGACCTGCCTATGGCAACTACATTTACGCAGGAAGTGGGCTCCTCTGGAAGAAGAAGAAGAAGAAGAAGAAGAAGAAGAAGAAGAAGAAGAAGAAGAAGAAGAAGAAGAAGAAGAAGAAGAAGAAGAAGAAGAAGAAGCAGCAGCGCTAGATGACTGGCAGGTGCAGCTGCACAACTCACCATTCACTTCATACAGCAGGAGCACACGGACAGCCAGCCAGCCAGCCAGCCAGCCAGCCAGCCAGCCAGCCAATGGGAGATAGTTATGCAAATGAGCTCATGGCAGGTGGCAGATCAACTCCATTACTCCATACATTGGGGCTAGCCAGAGCTGGCAAAATTTGGCCACGGGTGGTTTTTCGAAAAGTACTTTCCAATTCTGTTATTAAAAGCACAACGCAAAATTAATCTCTCCATAACTCGAATGTCGCCCTCTTCGCTGAGACATAAATACCTACAAGAAACCACTTTCCTATTGGGTGGGTCAGTCAGATGCACGGCACATGCCCGATGCAGCCCTCAGCGCTGTCACCAACGGCACACTGGGCTTGACCAAGGTCAGTCGGCTGATTCCACCCGATTTTTTTTTATCACTACTTTCATCTTTTTCATTCCTTCACTCACATACTACTTACTGCAGACACACTTCAAATACAACACTCTATGCTCAGTACCATTTGCGCCTTTTCCACTTTCACACCGGAACAAGGCCCTTTAACACTCATTTCTTTAACTACCTCTTTTCACAACGCTTTTACACTTGCAAACCTAACAAGCCTATCACCTAGCAAGATGCTGATGCTGCTGATGCTGCTGCTGATGCTGATGATGCTGCTGATGCTGATGCTGGGCCCAACACACTTTCACAGCTCTTGGAAGGACACACATTTCAGCACCATGCGCACAGATTACTTACATCAAGGACAGCAACAAAACATCATTCCCAAGTGCTAGCATCTCAGCTCATCATTACTCTATATGCTGCTTTGGATGGGACTAGTGGATCATATGTCAATTCACCTCTGGATCACACTAGGCTAAGACATGCCAAAGGATGCCATTATGGATAACACTAGTGCAAGGCCTGTGAATACAGCTCGCCATCTCACTAGTCTAAGACATGTATATGCTGCTTTGGATGGGACTGCTGTAAGAAATGGAAATGCTGCTCTGGATGTGACTACTGCCCTATTGTCCTCAATGAGACTAAGCCGCACATAGGCTATGTCATACCACAATGTTACCTCACTGCCTCCTCAAGTTAAAGTTACTCTTGGAGCAACTGATCTGTAGGCTCTTGGGTATAGGACCCCCACTGATCAGATATCGATGATCTACTACCAGGTTAGGTCAGCAATAGACAACACCTGGAAAACCACTTTTTCATTCTGAGTAGAGATGAGCGAGTACTGTTGGGATCAGCCCATCCCAACAGCACGCACGCATTGAAATGAATGGAAGCACCTGGTACTTCCGCTTTGACGCCGGCCGCTTAACCCCCCCGCGTGCCGGCTACGTCCATTCATTTCAATGCATGCGTGCTGTTGGGATCGGCTGATCCCAACAGTACACGCTCATCTCAAATTCTGAGATCTGAAGATCTTTACCAGGCACTGGCCCCTCTGGCTTTTAGCTAAGTGCATCAGGACCCCATTTGAGGGTCCTACAGATATGTCAAAAGATACCTACAATTAGAGTTATCTGAGACCCCTGATCGACACAAGAGTTACGCTGGGTTCACACCTGCGTTCAGGGTCTCCGTACTATGGTTTCCGTCTTCTGCATGGCACCGTAGACCGGGTCCGGCCGTGCGCGGCGGTGAGCGTTTTAGGCTCTCCGCCGCGAAACCGGATTTTTTTATCCGGACACAGAGTAGTGCATGTCCGACTCTGTGTCCGGATTATAAAACCCGGTTTCGCGGCGGAGAGCGCAAAACGCTCACTGCCGCGCACGGCCGGACAGCTTTCTCACCCATTCAAATGAATGGGTGAGAAAGTCTCCTGCAGGCTTCCGTCTCCTGCATCTGTTTTATGCAGGAAACGGAAACCTGCAATAAGGACCGAACAACGCAGATGTGAACGAGCCCTTAGACTGAGGTTCCTTGGGCCCAAATAGAATGATTCTGGGGGCCCACCATCCAACAACTCCTAGTAAATAGACCATAGTACTCTTCAGGCTTCTGCTGGATCATTATTCAAGACATCTGGGACATCATGTCTTGCTCCATCCACCAACGTCACGTTGCACCACAGACTGTCCAGGAGTTGGCAGATGCTTTAGTCCAGGTCTGAGAGGAGATCCCTCAGGAGAACATCCGCAACCTCATCAGGAGCATGCCCAGGCCTTGTAGGGAGGTCATGCCGGCACGTGGAGGCCACGCACACTACTGAGCCTCATTTTGACATGTTTTAAGGACATTACATCAAAGTTGGATCAGCCTGTAGTGTGTTTTTCCACTTTAATTTGGGGAAGAGGGGTGGGGGGACACGGGGACTCCAAATCCAGGCCTCCATTGGTTAATAAATTTTATTTCCATTGATGATTTTTGTGAGATTTTGTTGTCATCACATTCAACTTTGTACAGAACAAAATATTCAATAAGAATATTTCATTTATTCATTCAGATCTAGGATGTGGTATTTGAGTGTTCCCTTTATGTTTTTTAAACTATATATATATATATATATATATATATATATATATATATATATATATATATATGTATGTATAACTATCCGGTCTGCCAGCAACTCGTATTGATGGAAAAATGTCCTTGAGGCTAAAGCCCCACATTGCAGAAACGCAGCTTTTTTTGTTGCGGTTTTTTGAGCCAAAGCTAGGAGTGGACTGAGGAGAAGATAAAAGTATAAGGACTTCCTATATATTTCCTATTCCTTTTGTAGCCATTCTTGGCTTTGTCTCAAAAAAAAAAAAAAAAAAATCTGTAACAATAAAAGCTGCATTTCCGCAACGTGGGGCCTCAGCCTTGACTGGAAAAAGCAGTACGCCACGTATCGGTCCTCACACCTCTACTGCTTTTTCCAATTAATGGACATTTTTCCATCCATACAAGTTGCTGGCAGACCGGATTGTTTTTTCTATTTGCAAACCCTTTTGCCTGGAGAGGGGTTTCTGCCGTGCAATTTATGGGATGATCCCTAGATTTGCTGGTGCTGCTGTTCCTCAGCCCTTTGCGCCTGCTGTACCTGAATGCTACGTCCTATACTTTACTAGGTTCTGGCAGTGGGCTGCGCGTATGGGGATCTGCTGTGCGGTCCCAATGTTGATGGGGGTCTGGCTTCCGATACTAGATTTCTTTGTGTTGCCAGACAGACTGGGGAGTGGTGGCAGGCAGAAGTCAAGGAACACAGGGCGGTGGCGGCGGCGCCTGCTGCGAAATAGGCCAGTCTCCCTCCCCAAGAATTAAGCCATCATCACGCTGGGATGAAAGACAAGAGCTGGAATGGATGAGAGCAGGGCTGACCTGCCTATGGCAACTACATTTACGCAGGAAGTGGGCTCCTCTGGAAGAAGAAGAAGAAGAAGAAGAAGAAGAAGAAGAAGAAGAAGAAGAAGAAGAAGAAGAAGAAGAAGCAGCAGCGCTAGATGACTGGCAGGTGCAGCTGCACAACTCACCATTCACTTCATACAGCAGGAGCACACGGACAGCCAGACAGCCAGCCAGACAGCCAGCCAATGGGAGATAGTTATGCAAATGAGCTCATGGCAGGTGGCAGATCAACTCCATTACTCCATACATTGGGACTAGCCAGAGCTGGCAAAATTTGGCCACGGGTGGTTTTTCGAAAAGTACTTTCCAATTCTGTTATTAAAAGTACAACGCAAAATTAATCTCTCCATAAGTCGAATGTCGCCCTCTCCGCTGAGACATAAATACCGACGAGAAACCATTTTCCTATTGGGTGGGTCAGTCAGATGCACGGCACATGCCCGATGCAGCCCTCAGTGCTGTCACCAACGGCACACTGGGCTTGACCAAGGTCAGTCGGCTGATTCCACCCGATTTTTTTTTATCACTACTTTCATCTTTTTCATTCCTTCACTCACATACTACTTACTGCAGACACACTTCAAATACAACACTCTATGCTCAGTACCATTTGCGCCTTTTCCACTTTCACACCGGAACAAGGCCCTTTAACACTCATTTCTTTACCTACCTCTTTTCACAACGCTTTTACACTTGCAAACCTAACAAGCCTATCACCTAGCAAGATGCTGATGCTGCTGATGCTACTGATGCTACTGATGCTGCTGCTGCTGCTGATGCTGATGCTGATGCTGATGATGCTGATGCTGGGCCCAACACACTTTCACAGCTCTTGGAAGGACACACATTTCAGCACCATGCGCACAGATTACTTACATCAAGGACAGCAACAAAACATCATTCCCAAGTGCTAGCATCTCAGCTCATCATTACTCTATATGCTGCTTTGGATGGGACTAGTGGATCATATGTCAATTCACCTCTGGATCACACTAGGCTAAGACATGCCAAAGGATGCCATTATGGATAACACTAGTGCAAGGCCTGTGAATACAGCTCGCCATCTCACTAGTCTAAGACATGTATATGCTGCTTTGGATGGGACTGCTGTAAGAAATGGAAATGCTGCTCTGGATGTGACTACTGCCCTATTGTCCTCAATGAGACTAAGCCGCACATAGGCTATGTCATACCACAATGTTACCTCACTGCCTCCTCAAGTTAAAGTTACTCTTGGAGCAACTGATCTGTAGGCTCTTGGGTATAGGACCCCCACTGATCAGATATCGATGATCTACTACCAGGTTAGGTCAGCAATAGACAACACCTGGAAAACCACTTTTTCATTCTGAGTAGAGATGAGCGAGTACTGTTGGGATCAGCCCATCCCAACAGCACGCACGCATTGAAATGAATGGAAGCACCTGGTACTTCCGCTTTGACGCCGGCCGCTTAACCCCCCCGCGTGCCGGCTACGTCCATTCATTTCAATGCATGCGTGCTGTTGGGATCGGCTGATCCCAACAGTACACGCTCATCTCAAATTCTGAGATCTGAAGATCTTTACCAGGCACTGGCCCCTCTGGCTTTTAGCTAAGTGCATCAGGACCCCATTTGAGGGTCCTACAGATATGTCAAAAGATACCTACAATTAGAGTTATCTGAGACCCCTGATCGACACAAGAGTTACGCTGGGTTCACACCTGCGTTCAGGGTCTCCGTACTATGGTTTCCGTCTTCTGCATGGCACCGTAGACCGGGTCCGGCCGTGCGCGGCGGTGAGCGTTTTAGGCTCTCTGCCGCGAAACCGGATTTTTTTATCCGGACACAGAGTAGTGCATGTCCGACTCTGTGTCCGGATTATAAAACCCGGTTTCGCGGCGGAGAGCGCAAAACGCTCACTGCCGCGCACGGCCGGACAGCTTTCTCACCCATTCAAATGAATGGGTGAGAAAGTCTCCTGCAGGCTTCCGTCTCCTGCATCTGTTTTATGCAGGAAACGGAAACCTGCAATAAGGACCGAACAACGCAGATGTGAACGAGCCCTTAGACTGAGGTTCCTTGGGCCCAAATAGAATGATTCTGGGGGCCCACCATCCAACAACTCCTAGTAAATAGACCATAGTACTCTTCAGGCTTCTGCTGGATCATTATTCAAGACATCTGGGACATCATGTCTTGCTCCATCCACCAACGTCACGTTGCACCACAGACTGTCCAGGAGTTGGCAGATGCTTTAGTCCAGGTCTGAGAGGAGATCCCTCAGGAGAACATCCGCAACCTCATCAGGAGCATGCCCAGGCCTTGTAGGGAGGTCATGCCGGCACGTGGAGGCCACGCACACTACTGAGCCTCATTTTGACATGTTTTAAGGACATTACATCAAAGTTGGATCAGCCTGTAGTGTGTTTTTCCACTTTAATTTGGGGAAGAGGGGTGGGGGGACACGGGGACTCCAAATCCAGGCCTCCATTGGTTAATAAATTTCATTTCCATTGATGATTTTTGTGAGATTTTGTTGTCATCACATTCAACTTTGTACAGAACAAAATATTCAATAAGAATATTTCATTTATTCATTCAGATCTAGGATGTGGTATTTGAGTGTTCCCTTTATGTTTTTTAAACTATATATATATATATATATATATATATATATATATATATATATATATATATATATGTATGTATAACTATCCGGTCTGCCAGCAACTCGTATTGATGGAAAAATGTCCTTGAGGCTAAAGCCCCACATTGCAGAAACGCAGCTTTTTTTGTTGCGGTTTTTTGAGCCAAAGCTAGGAGTGGACTGAGGAGAAGATAAAAGTATAAGGACTTCCTATATATTTCCTATTCCTTTTGTAGCCATTCTTGGCTTTGTCTCAAAAAAAAAAAAAAAAAAATCTGTAACAATAAAAGCTGCATTTCCGCAACGTGGGGCCTCAGCCTTGACTGGAAAAAGCAGTACGCCACGTATCGGTCCTCACACCTCTACTGCTTTTTCCAATTAATGGACATTTTTCCATCCATACAAGTTGCTGGCAGACCGGATTGTTTTTTCTATTTGCAAACCCTTTTGCCTGGAGAGGGGTTTCTGCCGTGCAATTTATGGGATGATCCCTAGATTTGCTGGTGCTGCTGTTCCTCAGCCCTTTGCGCCTGCTGTACCTGAATGCTACGTCCTATACTTTACTAGGTTCTGGCAGTGGGCTGCGCGTATGGGGATCTGCTGTGCGGTCCCAATGTTGATGGGGGTCTGGCTTCCGATACTAGATTTCTTTGTGTTGCCAGACAGACTGGGGAGTGGTGGCAGGCAGAAGTCAAGGAACACAGGGCGGTGGCGGCGGCGCCTGCTGCGAAATAGGCCAGTCTCCCTCCCCAAGAATTAAGCCATCATCACGCTGGGATGAAAGACAAGAGCTGGAATGGATGAGAGCAGGGCTGACCTGCCTATGGCAACTACATTTACGCAGGAAGTGGGCTCCTCTGGAAGAAGAAGAAGAAGAAGAAGAAGAAGAAGAAGAAGAAGAAGAAGAAGAAGAAGAAGAAGCAGCAGCGCTAGATGACTGGCAGGTGCAGCTGCACAACTCACCATTCACTTCATACAGCAGGAGCACACGGACAGCCAGACAGCCAGCCAGACAGCCAGCCAATGGGAGATAGTTATGCAAATGAGCTCATGGCAGGTGGCAGATCAACTCCATTACTCCATACATTGGGACTAGCCAGAGCTGGCAAAATTTGGCCACGGGTGGTTTTTCGAAAAGTACTTTCCAATTCTGTTATTAAAAGTACAACGCAAAATTAATCTCTCCATAAGTCGAATGTCGCCCTCTCCGCTGAGACATAAATACCGACGAGAAACCATTTTCCTATTGGGTGGGTCAGTCAGATGCACGGCACATGCCCGATGCAGCCCTCAGTGCTGTCACCAACGGCACACTGGGCTTGACCAAGGTCAGTCGGCTGATTCCACCCGATTTTTTTTTATCACTACTTTCATCTTTTTCATTCCTTCACTCACATACTACTTACTGCAGACACACTTCAAATACAACACTCTATGCTCAGTACCATTTGCGCCTTTTCCACTTTCACACCGGAACAAGGCCCTTTAACACTCATTTCTTTACCTACCTCTTTTCACAACGCTTTTACACTTGCAAACCTAACAAGCCTATCACCTAGCAAGATGCTGATGCTACTGATGCTACTGATGCTGCTGCTGCTGCTGCTGCTGATGCTGATGCTGATGATGCTGATGCTGGGCCCAACACACTTTCACAGCTCTTGGAAGGACACACATTTCAGCACCATGCGCACAGATTACTTACATCAAGGACAGCAACAAAACATCATTCCCAAGTGCTAGCATCTCAGCTCATCATTACTCTATATGCTGCTTTGGATGGGACTAGTGGATCATATGTCAATTCACCTCTGGATCACACTAGGCTAAGACATGCCAAAGGATGCCATTATGGATAACACTAGTGCAAGGCCTGTGAATACAGCTCGCCATCTCACTAGTCTAAGACATGTATATGCTGCTTTGGATGGGACTGCTGTAAGAAATGGAAATGCTGCTCTGGATGTGACTACTGCCCTATTGTCCTCAATGAGACTAAGCCGCACATAGGCTATGTCATACCACAATGTTACCTCACTGCCTCCTCAAGTTAAAGTTACTCTTGGAGCAACTGATCTGTAGGCTCTTGGGTATAGGACCCCCACTGATCAGATATCGATGATCTACTACCAGGTTAGGTCAGCAATAGACAACACCTGGAAAACCACTTTTTCATTCTGAGTAGAGATGAGCGAGTACTGTTGGGATCAGCCCATCCCAACAGCACGCACGCATTGAAATGAATGGAAGCACCTGGTACTTCCGCTTTGACGCCGGCCGCTTAACCCCCCCGCGTGCCGGCTACGTCCATTCATTTCAATGCATGCGTGCTGTTGGGATCGGCTGATCCCAACAGTACACGCTCATCTCAAATTCTGAGATCTGAAGATCTTTACCAGGCACTGGCCCCTCTGGCTTTTAGCTAAGTGCATCAGGACCCCATTTGAGGGTCCTACAGATATGTCAAAAGATACCTACAATTAGAGTTATCTGAGACCCCTGATCGACACAAGAGTTACGCTGGGTTCACACCTGCGTTCAGGGTCTCCGTACTATGGTTTCCGTCTTCTGCATGGCACCGTAGACCGGGTCCGGCCGTGCGCGGCGGTGAGCGTTTTAGGCTCTCCGCCGCGAAACCGGATTTTTTTATCCGGACACAGAGTAGTGCATGTCCGACTCTGTGTCCGGATTATAAAACCCGGTTTCGCGGCGGAGAGCGCAAAACGCTCACTGCCGCGCACGGCCGGACAGCTTTCTCACCCATTCAAATGAATGGGTGAGAAAGTCTCCTGCAGGCTTCCGTCTCCTGCATCTGTTTTATGCAGGAAACGGAAACCTGCAATAAGGACCGAACAACGCAGATGTGAACGAGCCCTTAGACTGAGGTTCCTTGGGCCCAAATAGAATGATTCTGGGGGCCCACCATCCAACAACTCCTAGTAAATAGACCATAGTACTCTTCAGGCTTCTGCTGGATCATTATTCAAGACATCTGGGACATCATGTCTTGCTCCATCCACCAACGTCACGTTGCACCACAGACTGTCCAGGAGTTGGCAGATGCTTTAGTCCAGGTCTGAGAGGAGATCCCTCAGGAGAACATCCGCAATCTCATCAGGAGCATGCCCAGGCCTTGTAGGGAGGTCATGCCGGCACGTGGAGGCCACGCACACTACTGAGCCTCATTTTGACATGTTTTAAGGACATTACATCAAAGTTGGATCAGCCTGTAGTGTGTTTTTCCACTTTAATTTGGGGAAGAGGGGTGGGGGGACACGGGGACTCCAAATCCAGGCCTCCATTGGTTAATAAATTTCATTTCCATTGATGATTTTTGTGAGATTTTGTTGTCATCACATTCAACTTTGTACAGAACAAAATATTCAATAAGAATATTTCATTTATTCATTCAGATCTAGGATGTGGTATTTGAGTGTTCCCTTTATGTTTTTTAAACTATATATATATATATATATATATATATATATATATATATATATATATGTATGTATAACTATCCGGTCTGCCAGAAACTCGTATGGATGGAAAAATGTCCTTGAGGCTAAAGCCCCACATTGCAGAAACGCAGCTTTTTTTGTTGCGGTTTTTTGAGCCAAAGCTAGGAGTGGACTGAGGAGAAGATAAAAGTATAAGGACTTCCTATATATTTCCTATTCCTTTTGTAGCCATTCTTGGCTTTGTCTCAAAAAAAAAAAAAAAAAAAAAAAATCTGTAACAATAAAAGCTGCATTTCCGCAACGTGGGGCCTCAGCCTTGACTGGAAAAAGCAGTACGCCACGTATCGGTCCTCACACCTCTACTGCTTTTTCCAATTAATGGACATTTTTCCATCCATACAAGTTGCTGGCAGACCGGATTGTTTTTTCTATTTGCAAACCCTTTTGCCTGGAGAGGGGTTTCTGCCGTGCAATTTATGGGATGATCCCTAGATTTGCTGGTGCTGCTGTTCCTCAGCCCTTTGCGCCTGCTGTACCTGAATGCTACGTCCTATACTTTACTAGGTTCTGGCAGTGGGCTGCACGTATGGGGATCTGCTGTGCGGTCCCAATGTTGATGGGGGTCTGGCTTCCGATACTAGATTTCTTTGTGTTGCCAGACAGACTGGGGAGTGGTGGTAGGCAGAAGTCAAGGAACACAGGGCGGTGGCGGCGGCGCCTGCTGCGAAATAGGCCAGTCTCCCTCCCCAAGAATTAAGCCATCATCACGCTGGGATGAAAGACAAGAGCTGGAATGGATGAGAGCAGGGCTGACCTGCCTATGGCAACTACATTTACGCAGGAAGTGGGCTCCTCTGGAAGAAGAAGAAGAAGAAGAAGAAGAAGAAGAAGAAGAAGAAGAAGAAGAAGAAGAAGAAGCAGCAGCGCTAGATGACTGGCAGGTGCAGCTGCACAACTCACCATTCACTTCATACAGCAGGAGCACACGGACAGCCAGACAGCCAGCCAGACAGCCAGCCAATGGGAGATAGTTATGCAAATGAGCTCATGGCAGGTGGCAGATCAACTCCATTACTCCATACATTGGGACTAGCCAGAGCTGGCAAAATTTGGCCACGGGTGGTTTTTCGAAAAGTACTTTCCAATTCTGTTATTAAAAGTACAACGCAAAATTAATCTCTCCATAACTCGAATGTCGCCCTCTCCGCTGAGACATAAATACCTACAAGAAACCACTTTCCTGTTGGGTGGGTCAGTCAGATGCACGGCACATGCCCGATGCAGCCCTCAGTGCTGTCACCAACGGCACACTGGGCTTGACCAAGGTCAGTCGGCTGATTCCACCCGATTTTTTTTTATCACTACTTTCATCTTTTTCATTCCTTCACTCACATACTACTTACTGCAGACACACTTCAAATACAACACTCTATGCTCAGTACCATTTGCGCCTTTTCCACTTTCACACCGGAACAAGGCCCTTTAACACTCATTTCTTTACCTACCTCTTTTCACAACGCTTTTACACTTGCAAACCTAACAAGCCTATCACCTAGCAAGATGCTGATGCTGCTGATGCTACTGATGCTACTGATGCTGCTGCTGCTGCTGCTGCTGATGCTGATGCTGATGATGCTGATGCTGGGCCCAACACACTTTCACAGCTCTTGGAAGGACACACATTTCAGCACCATGCGCACAGATTACTTACATCAAGGACAGCAACAAAACATCATTCCCAAGTGCTAGCATCTCAGCTCATCATTACTCTATATGCTGCTTTGGATGGGACTAGTGGATCATATGTCAATTCACCTCTGGATCACACTAGGCTAAGACATGCCAAAGGATGCCATTATGGATAACACTAGTGCAAGGCCTGTGAATACAGCTCGCCATCTCACTAGTCTAAGACATGTATATGCTGCTTTGGATGGGACTGCTGTAAGAAATGGAAATGCTGCTCTGGATGTGACTACTGCCCTATTGTCCTCAATGAGACTAAGCCGCACATAGGCTATGTCATACCACAATGTTACCTCACTGCCTCCTCAAGTTAAAGTTACTCTTGGAGCAACTGATCTGTAGGCTCTTGGGTATAGGACCCCCACTGATCAGATATCGATGATCTACTACCAGGTTAGGTCAGCAATAGACAACACCTGGAAAACCACTTTTTCATTCTGAGTAGAGATGAGCGAGTACTGTTGGGATCAGCCCATCCCAACAGCACGCACGCATTGAAATGAATGGAAGCACCTGGTACTTCCGCTTTGACGCCGGCCGCTTAACCCCCCCGCGTGCCGGCTACGTCCATTCATTTCAATGCATGCGTGCTGTTGGGATCGGCTGATCCCAACAGTACACGCTCATCTCAAATTCTGAGATCTGAAGATCTTTACCAGGCACTGGCCCCTCTGGCTTTTAGCTAAGTGCATCAGGACCCCATTTGAGGGTCCTACAGATATGTCAAAAGATACCTACAATTAGAGTTATCTGAGACCCCTGATCGACACAAGAGTTACGCTGGGTTCACACCTGCGTTCAGGGTCTCCGTACTATGGTTTCCGTCTTCTGCATGGCAGAAGACGGAAACCATAGACCGGGTCCGGCCGTGCGCGGCGGTGAGCGTTTTAGGCTCTCCGCCGCGAAACCGGATTTTTTTATCCGGACACAGAGTAGTGCATGTCCGACTCTGTGTCCGGATTATAAAACCCGGTTTCGCGGCGGAGAGCGCAAAACGCTCACTGCCGCGCACGGCCGGACAGCTTTCTCACCCATTCAAATGAATGGGTGAGAAAGTCTCCTGCAGGCTTCCGTCTCCTGCATCTGTTTTATGCAGGAAACGGAAACCTGCAATAAGGACCGAACAACGCAGATGTGAACGAGCCCTTAGACTGAGGTTCCTTGGGCCCAAATAGAATGATTCTGGGGGCCCACCATCCAACAACTCCTAGTAAATAGACCATAGTACTCTTCAGGCTTCTGCTGGATCATTATTCAAGACATCTGGGACATCATGTCTTGCTCCATCCACCAACGTCACGTTGCACCACAGACTGTCCAGGAGTTGGCAGATGCTTTAGTCCAGGTCTGAGAGGAGATCCCTCAGGAGAACATCCGCAATCTCATCAGGAGCATGCCCAGGCCTTGTAGGGAGGTCATGCCGGCACGTGGAGGCCACGCACACTACTGAGCCTCATTTTGACATGTTTTAAGGACATTAAATCAAAGTTGGATCAGCCTGTAGTGTGTTTTTCCACTTTAATTTGGGGAAGAGGGGTGGGGGGACACGGGGACTCCAAATCCAGGCCTCCATTGGTTAATAAATTTCATTTCCATTGATGATTTTTGTGAGATTTTGTTGTCATCACATTCAACTTTGTACAGAACAAAATATTCAATAAGAATATTTCATTTATTCATTCAGATCTAGGATGTGGTATTTGAGTGTTCCCTTTATGTTTTTTAAACTATATATATATATATATATATATATATATATATATATATATATGTATATATATATATATATATATATATGTATAACTATCCGGTCTGCCAGAAACTCGTATGGATGGAAAAATGTCCTTGAGGCTAAAGCCCCACATTGCAGAAACGCAGCTTTTTTTGTTGCGGTTTTTTGAGCCAAAGCTAGGAGTGGACTGAGGAGAAGATAAAAGTATAAGGACTTCCTATATATTTCCTATTCCTTTTGTAGCCATTCTTGGCTTTGTCTCAAAAAAAAAAAAAAAAAAAAAAAAATCTGTAACAATAAAAGCTGCATTTCCGCAACGTGGGGCCTCAGCCTTGACTGGAAAAAGCAGTACGCCACGTATCGGTCCTCACACCTCTACTGCTTTTTCCAATTAATGGACATTTTTCCATCCATACAAGTTGCTGGCAGACCGGATTGTTTTTTCTATTTGCAAACCCTTTTGCCTGGAGAGGGGTTTCTGCCGTGCAATTTATGGGATGATCCCTAGATTTGCTGGTGCTGCTGTTCCTCAGCCCTTTGCGCCTGCTGTACCTGAATGCTACGTCCTATACTTTACTAGGTTCTGGCAGTGGGCTGCACGTATGGGGATCTGCTGTGCGGTCCCAATGTTGATGGGGGTCTGGCTTCCGATACTAGATTTCTTTGTGTTGCCAGACAGACTGGGGAGTGGTGGCAGGCAGAAGTCAAGGAACACAGGGCGGTGGCGGCGGCGCCTGCTGCGAAATAGGCCAGTCTCCCTCCCCAAGAATTAAGCCATCATCACGCTGGGATGAAAGACAAGAGCTGGAATGGATGAGAGCAGGGCTGACCTGCCTATGGCAACTACATTTACGCAGGAAGTGGGCTCCTCTGGAAGAAGAAGAAGAAGAAGAAGAAGAAGAAGAAGAAGAAGAAGAAGAAGAAGAAGCAGCAGCGCTAGATGACTGGCAGGTGCAGCTGCACAACTCACCATTCACTTCATACAGCAGGAGCACACGGACAGCCAGACAGCCAGCCAGCCAGCCAGCCAGCCAGCCAATGGGAGATAGTTATGCAAATGAGCTCATGGCAGGTGGCAGATCAACTCCATTACTCCATACATTGGGGCTAGCCAGAGCTGGCAAAATTTGGCCACGGGTGGTTTTTCGAAAAGTACTTTCCAATTCTGTTATTAAAAGCACAACGCAAAATTAATCTCTCCATAACTCGAATGTCGCCCTCTCCGCTGAGACATAAATACCTACAAGAAACCACTTTCCTATTGGGTGGGTCAGTCAGATGCACGGCACATGCCCGATGCAGCCCTCAGTGCTGTCACCAACGGCACACTGGGCTTGACCAAGGTCAGTAGGCTGATTCCACCCGATTTTTTTTTATCACTACTTTCATCTTTTTCATTCCTTCACTCACATACTACTTACTGCAGACACACTTCAAATACAACACTCTATGCTCAGTACCATTTGCGCCTTTTCCACTTTCACACCGGAACAAGGCCCTTTAACACTCATTTCTTTAACTACCTCTTTTCACAACGCTTTTACACTTGCAAACCTAACAAGCCTATCACCTAGCAAGATGCTGATGCTGCTGATGCTACTGATGCTACTGATGCTGCTGCTGATGCTGATGCTGATGCTGATGCTGATGATGCTGATGCTGGGCCCAACACACTTTCACAGCTCTTGGAAGGACACACATTTCAGCACCATGCGCACAGATTACTTACATCAAGGACAGCAACAAAACATCATTCCCAAGTGCTAGCATCTCAGCTCATCATTACTCTATATGCTGCTTTGGATGGGACTAGTGGATCATATGTCAATTCACCTCTGGATCACACTAGGCTAAGACATGCCAAAGGATGCCATTATGGATAACACTAGTGCAAGGCCTGTGAATACAGCTCGCCATCTCACTAGTCTAAGACATGTATATGCTGCTTTGGATGGGACTGCTGTAAGAAATGGAAATGCTGCTCTGGATGTGACTACTGCCCTATTGTCCTCAATGAGACTAAGCCGCACATAGGCTATGTCATACCACAATGTTACCTCACTGCCTCCTCAAGTTAAAGTTACTCTTGGAGCAACTGATCTGTAGGCTCTTGGGTATAGGACCCCCACTGATCAGATATCGATGATCTACTACCAGGTTAGGTCAGCAATAGACAACACCTGGAAAACCACTTTTTCATTCTGAGTAGAGATGAGCGAGTACTGTTGGGATCAGCCCATCCCAACAGCACGCACGCATTGAAATGAATGGAAGCACCTGGTACTTCCGCTTTGACGCCGGCCGCTTAACCCCCCCGCGTGCCGGCTACGTCCATTCATTTCAATGCATGCGTGCTGTTGGGATCGGCTGATCCCAACAGTACACGCTCATCTCAAATTCTGAGATCTGAAGATCTTTACCAGGCACTGGCCCCTCTGGCTTTTAGCTAAGT
>NW_027440713.1:0-20000 GCF_031893055.1 Leptodactylus fuscus | reverse complement strand
ACTACTTACTGCAGACACACTTCAAATACAACACTCTATGCTCAGTACCATTTGCGCCTTTTCCACTTTCACACCGGAACAAGGCCCTTTAACACTCATTTCTTTAACTACCTCTTTTCACAACGCTTTTACACTTGCAAACCTAACAAGCCTATCACCTAGCAAGATGCTGATGCTACTGATGCTACTGATGCTGCTGCTGCTGCTGATGCTGATGCTGATGCTGATGATGCTGATGCTGGGCCCAACACACTTTCACAGCTCTTGGAAGGACACACATTTCAGCACCATGCGCACAGATTACTTACATCAAGGACAGCAACAAAACATCATTCCCAAGTGCTAGCATCTCAGCTCATCATTACTCTATATGCTGCTTTGGATGGGACTAGTGGATCATATGTCAATTCACCTCTGGATCACACTAGGCTAAGACATGCCAAAGGATGCCATTATGGATAACACTAGTGCAAGGCCTGTGAATACAGCTCGCCATCTCACTAGTCTAAGACATGTATATGCTGCTTTGGATGGGACTGCTGTAAGAAATGGAAATGCTGCTCTGGATGTGACTACTGCCCTATTGTCCTCAATGAGACTAAGCCGCACATAGGCTATGTCATACCACAATGTTACCTCACTGCCTCCTCAAGTTAAAGTTACTCTTGGAGCAACTGATCTGTAGGCTCTTGGGTATAGGACCCCCACTGATCAGATATCGATGATCTACTACCAGGTTAGGTCAGCAATAGACAACACCTGGAAAACCACTTTTTCATTCTGAGTAGAGATGAGCGAGTACTGTTGGGATCAGCCCATCCCAACAGCACGCACGCATTGAAATGAATGGAAGCACCTGGTACTTCCGCTTTGACGCCGGCCGCTTAACCCCCCCGCGTGCCGGCTACGTCCATTCATTTCAATGCATGCGTGCTGTTGGGATCGGCTGATCCCAACAGTACACGCTCATCTCAAATTCTGAGATCTGAAGATCTTTACCAGGCACTGGCCCCTCTGGCTTTTAGCTAAGTGCATCAGGACCCCATTTGAGGGTCCTACAGATATGTCAAAAGATACCTACAATTAGAGTTATCTGAGACCCCTGATCGACACAAGAGTTACGCTGGGTTCACACCTGCGTTCAGGGTCTCCGTACTATGGTTTCCGTCTTCTGCATGGCAGAAGACGGAAACCATAGACCGGGTCCGGCCGTGCGCGGCGGTGAGCGTTTTAGGCTCTCCGCCGCGAAACCGGATTTTTTTATCCGGACACAGAGTAGTGCATGTCCGACTCTGTGTCCGGATTATAAAACCCGGTTTCGCGGCGGAGAGCGCAAAACGCTCACTGCCGCGCACGGCCGGACAGCTTTCTCACCCATTCAAATGAATGGGTGAGAAAGTCTCCTGCAGGCTTCCGTCTCCTGCATCTGTTTTATGCAGGAAACGGAAACCTGCAATAAGGACCGAACAACGCAGATGTGAACGAGCCCTTAGACTGAGGTTCCTTGGGCCCAAATAGAATGATTCTGGGGGCCCACCATCCAACAACTCCTAGTAAATAGACCATAGTACTCTTCAGGCTTCTGCTGGATCATTATTCAAGACATCTGGGACATCATGTCTTGCTCCATCCACCAACGTCACGTTGCACCACAGACTGTCCAGGAGTTGGCAGATGCTTTAGTCCAGGTCTGAGAGGAGATCCCTCAGGAGAACATCCGCAATCTCATCAGGAGCATGCCCAGGCCTTGTAGGGAGGTCATGCCGGCACGTGGAGGCCACGCACACTACTGAGCCTCATTTTGACATGTTTTAAGGACATTACATCAAAGTTGGATCAGCCTGTAGTGTGTTTTTCCACTTTAATTTGGGGAAGAGGGGTGGGGGGACACGGGGACTCCAAATCCAGGCCTCCATTGGTTAATAAATTTCATTTCCATTGATGATTTTTGTGAGATTTTGTTGTCATCACATTCAACTTTGTACAGAACAAAATATTCAATAAGAATATTTCATTTATTCATTCAGATCTAGGATGTGGTATTTGAGTGTTCCCTTTATGTTTTTTAAACTATATATATATATATATATATATATATATATATATATATATATATGTATATATATATATATATATATATATGTATAACTATCCGGTCTGCCAGAAACTC
Source organism: Leptodactylus fuscus (assembly GCF_031893055.1). Classification (NCBI taxonomy): domain Eukaryota; kingdom Metazoa; phylum Chordata; class Amphibia; order Anura; family Leptodactylidae; genus Leptodactylus; species Leptodactylus fuscus. The sequence continues at coordinate 17,830 of NW_027440713.1, read as the reverse complement.
GTATGGATGGAAAAATGTCCTTGAGGCTAAAGCCCCACATTGCAGAAACGCAGCTTTTTTTGTTGCGGTTTTTTGAGCCAAAGCTAGGAGTGGACTGAGGAGAAGATAAAAGTATAAGGACTTCCTATATATTTCCTATTCCTTTTGTAGCCATTCTTGGCTTTGTCTCAAAAAAAAAAAAAAAAAAAAAAAAATCTGTAACAATAAAAGCTGCATTTCCGCAACGTGGGGCCTCAGCCTTGACTGGAAAAAGCAGTACGCCACGTATCGGTCCTCACACCTCTACTGCTTTTTCCAATTAATGGACATTTTTCCATCCATACAAGTTGCTGGCAGACCGGATTGTTTTTTCTATTTGCAAACCCTTTTGCCTGGAGAGGGGTTTCTGCCGTGCAATTTATGGGATGATCCCTAGATTTGCTGGTGCTGCTGTTCCTCAGCCCTTTGCGCCTGCTGTACCTGAATGCTACGTCCTATACTTTACTAGGTTCTGGCAGTGGGCTGCACGTATGGGGATCTGCTGTGCGGTCCCAATGTTGATGGGGGTCTGGCTTCCGATACTAGATTTCTTTGTGTTGCCAGACAGACTGGGGAGTGGTGGCAGGCAGAAGTCAAGGAACACAGGGCGGTGGCGGCGGCGCCTGCTGCGAAATAGGCCAGTCTCCCTCCCCAAGAATTAAGCCATCATCACGCTGGGATGAAAGACAAGAGCTGGAATGGATGAGAGCAGGGCTGACCTGCCTATGGCAACTACATTTACGCAGGAAGTGGGCTCCTCTGGAAGAAGAAGAAGAAGAAGAAGAAGAAGAAGAAGAAGAAGAAGAAGAAGAAGAAGAAGAAGAAGAAGAAGAAGAAGCAGCAGCGCTAGATGACTGGCAGGTGCAGCTGCACAACTCACCATTCACTTCATACAGCAGGAGCACACGGACAGCCAGACAGCCAGACAGCCAGCCAGCCAGCCAATGGGAGATAGTTATGCAAATGAGCTCATGGCAGGTGGCAGATCAACTCCATTACTCCATACATTGGGGCTAGCCAGAGCTGGCAAAATTTGGCCACGGGTGGTTTTTCGAAAAGTACTTTCCAATTCTGTTATTAAAAGCACAACGCAAAATTAATCTCTCCATAAGTCGAATGTCGCCCTCTCCGCTGAGACATAAATACCTACAAGAAACCACTTTCCTATTGGGTGGGTCAGTCAGATGCACGGCACATGCCCGATGCAGCCCTCAGTGCTGTCACCAACGGCACACTGGGCTTGACCAAGGTCAGTCGGCTGATTCCACCCGATTTTTTTTTATCACTACTTTCATCTTTTTCATTCCTTCACTCACATACTACTTACTGCAGACACACTTCAAATACAACACTCTATGCTCAGTACCATTTGCGCCTTTTCCACTTTCACACCGGAACAAGGCCCTTTAACACTCATTTCTTTAACTACCTCTTTTCACAACGCTTTTACACTTGCAAACCTAACAAGCCTATCACCTAGCAAGATGCTGATGCTGCTGATGCTACTGATGCTACTGATGCTGCTGCTGATGCTGATGCTGATGCTGATGATGCTGATGCTGGGCCCAACACACTTTCACAGCTCTTGGAAGGACACACATTTCAGCACCATGCGCACAGATTACTTACATCAAGGACAGCAACAAAACATCATTCCCAAGTGCTAGCATCTCAGCTCATCATTACTCTATATGCTGCTTTGGATGGGACTAGTGGATCATATGTCAATTCACCTCTGGATCACACTAGGCTAAGACATGCCAAAGGATGCCATTATGGATAACACTAGTGCAAGGCCTGTGAATACAGCTCGCCATCTCACTAGTCTAAGACATGTATATGCTGCTTTGGATGGGACTGCTGTAAGAAATGGAAATGCTGCTCTGGATGTGACTACTGCCCTATTGTCCTCAATGAGACTAAGCCGCACATAGGCTATGTCATACCACAATGTTACCTCACTGCCTCCTCAAGTTAAAGTTACTCTTGGAGCAACTGATCTGTAGGCTCTTGGGTATAGGACCCCCACTGATCAGATATCGATGATCTACTACCAGGTTAGGTCAGCAATAGACAACACCTGGAAAACCACTTTTTCATTCTGAGTAGAGATGAGCGAGTACTGTTGGGATCAGCCCATCCCAACAGCACGCACGCATTGAAATGAATGGAAGCACCTGGTACTTCCGCTTTGACGCCGGCCGCTTAACCCCCCCGCGTGCCGGCTACGTCCATTCATTTCAATGCATGCGTGCTGTTGGGATCGGCTGATCCCAACAGTACACGCTCATCTCAAATTCTGAGATCTGAAGATCTTTACCAGGCACTGGCCCCTCTGGCTTTTAGCTAAGTGCATCAGGACCCCATTTGAGGGTCCTACAGATATGTCAAAAGATACCTACAATTAGAGTTATCTGAGACCCCTGATCGACACAAGAGTTACGCTGGGTTCACACCTGCGTTCAGGGTCTCCGTACTATGGTTTCCGTCTTCTGCATGGCAGAAGACGGAAACCATAGACCGGGTCCGGCCGTGCGCGGCGGTGAGCGTTTTAGGCTCTCCGCCGCGAAACCGGATTTTTTTATCCGGACACAGAGTAGTGCATGTCCGACTCTGTGTCCGGATTATAAAACCCGGTTTCGCGGCGGAGAGCGCAAAACGCTCACTGCCGCGCACGGCCGGACAGCTTTCTCACCCATTCAAATGAATGGGTGAGAAAGTCTCCTGCAGGCTTCCGTCTCCTGCATCTGTTTTATGCAGGAAACGGAAACCTGCAATAAGGACCGAACAACGCAGATGTGAACGAGCCCTTAGACTGAGGTTCCTTGGGCCCAAATAGAATGATTCTGGGGGCCCACCATCCAACAACTCCTAGTAAATAGACCATAGTACTCTTCAGGCTTCTGCTGGATCATTATTCAAGACATCTGGGACATCATGTCTTGCTCCATCCACCAACGTCACGTTGCACCACAGACTGTCCAGGAGTTGGCAGATGCTTTAGTCCAGGTCTGAGAGGAGATCCCTCAGGAGAACATCCGCAATCTCATCAGGAGCATGCCCAGGCCTTGTAGGGAGGTCATGCCGGCACGTGGAGGCCACGCACACTACTGAGCCTCATTTTGACATGTTTTAAGGACATTACATCAAAGTTGGATCAGCCTGTAGTGTGTTTTTCCACTTTAATTTGGGGAAGAGGGGTGGGGGGACACGGGGACTCCAAATCCAGGCCTCCATTGGTTAATAAATTTCATTTCCATTGATGATTTTTGTGAGATTTTGTTGTCATCACATTCAACTTTGTACAGAACAAAATATTCAATAAGAATATTTCATTTATTCATTCAGATCTAGGATGTGGTATTTGAGTGTTCCCTTTATGTTTTTTAAACTATATATATATATATATATATATATATATATATATATATATATATATATATATATGTATATATATATATATATATATATATGTATAACTATCCGGTCTGCCAGAAACTCGTATGGATGGAAAAATGTCCTTGAGGCTAAAGCCCCACATTGCAGAAACGCAGCTTTTTTTGTTGCGGTTTTTTGAGCCAAAGCTAGGAGTGGACTGAGGAGAAGATAAAAGTATAAGGACTTCCTATATATTTCCTATTCCTTTTGTAGCCATTCTTGGCTTTGTCTCAAAAAAAAAAAAAAAAAAAAAAAAAATCTGTAACAATAAAAGCTGCATTTCCGCAACGTGGGGCCTCAGCCTTGACTGGAAAAAGCAGTACGCCACGTATCGGTCCTCACACCTCTACTGCTTTTTCCAATTAATGGACATTTTTCCATCCATACAAGTTGCTGGCAGACCGGATTGTTTTTTCTATTTGCAAACCCTTTTGCCTGGAGAGGGGTTTCTGCCGTGCAATTTATGGGATGATCCCTAGATTTGCTGGTGCTGCTGTTCCTCAGCCCTTTGCGCCTGCTGTACCTGAATGCTACGTCCTATACTTTACTAGGTTCTGGCAGTGGGCTGCACGTATGGGGATCTGCTGTGCGGTCCCAATGTTGATGGGGGTCTGGCTTCCGATACTAGATTTCTTTGTGTTGCCAGACAGACTGGGGAGTGGTGGCAGGCAGAAGTCAAGGAACACAGGGCGGTGGCGGCGGCGCCTGCTGCGAAATAGGCCAGTCTCCCTCCCCAAGAATTAAGCCATCATCACGCTGGGATGAAAGACAAGAGCTGGAATGGATGAGAGCAGGGCTGACCTGCCTATGGCAACTACATTTACGCAGGAAGTGGGCTCCTCTGGAAGAAGAAGAAGAAGAAGAAGAAGAAGAAGAAGAAGAAGAAGAAGAAGAAGAAGCAGCAGCGCTAGATGACTGGCAGGTGCAGCTGCACAACTCACCATTCACTTCATACAGCAGGAGCACACGGACAGCCAGACAGCCAGCCAGCCAGCCAGCCAGCCAGCCAATGGGAGATAGTTATGCAAATGAGCTCATGGCAGGTGGCAGATCAACTCCATTACTCCATACATTGGGGCTAGCCAGAGCTGGCAAAATTTGGCCACGGGTGGTTTTTCGAAAAGTACTTTCCAATTCTGTTATTAAAAGCACAACGCAAAATTAATCTCTCCATAACTCGAATGTCGCCCTCTCCGCTGAGACATAAATACCTACAAGAAACCACTTTCCTATTGGGTGGGTCAGTCAGATGCACGGCACATGCCCGATGCAGCCCTCAGTGCTGTCACCAACGGCACACTGGGCTTGACCAAGGTCAGTAGGCTGATTCCACCCGATTTTTTTTTATCACTACTTTCATCTTTTTCATTCCTTCACTCACATACTACTTACTGCAGACACACTTCAAATACAACACTCTATGCTCAGTACCATTTGCGCCTTTTCCACTTTCACACCGGAACAAGGCCCTTTAACACTCATTTCTTTAACTACCTCTTTTCACAACGCTTTTACACTTGCAAACCTAACAAGCCTATCACCTAGCAAGATGCTGATGCTGCTGATGCTACTGATGCTACTGATGCTGCTGCTGATGCTGATGCTGATGCTGATGCTGATGATGCTGATGCTGGGCCCAACACACTTTCACAGCTCTTGGAAGGACACACATTTCAGCACCATGCGCACAGATTACTTACATCAAGGACAGCAACAAAACATCATTCCCAAGTGCTAGCATCTCAGCTCATCATTACTCTATATGCTGCTTTGGATGGGACTAGTGGATCATATGTCAATTCACCTCTGGATCACACTAGGCTAAGACATGCCAAAGGATGCCATTATGGATAACACTAGTGCAAGGCCTGTGAATACAGCTCGCCATCTCACTAGTCTAAGACATGTATATGCTGCTTTGGATGGGACTGCTGTAAGAAATGGAAATGCTGCTCTGGATGTGACTACTGCCCTATTGTCCTCAATGAGACTAAGCCGCACATAGGCTATGTCATACCACAATGTTACCTCACTGCCTCCTCAAGTTAAAGTTACTCTTGGAGCAACTGATCTGTAGGCTCTTGGGTATAGGACCCCCACTGATCAGATATCGATGATCTACTACCAGGTTAGGTCAGCAATAGACAACACCTGGAAAACCACTTTTTCATTCTGAGTAGAGATGAGCGAGTACTGTTGGGATCAGCCCATCCCAACAGCACGCACGCATTGAAATGAATGGAAGCACCTGGTACTTCCGCTTTGACGCCGGCCGCTTAACCCCCCCGCGTGCCGGCTACGTCCATTCATTTCAATGCATGCGTGCTGTTGGGATCGGCTGATCCCAACAGTACACGCTCATCTCAAATTCTGAGATCTGAAGATCTTTACCAGGCACTGGCCCCTCTGGCTTTTAGCTAAGTGCATCAGGACCCCATTTGAGGGTCCTACAGATATGTCAAAAGATACCTACAATTAGAGTTATCTGAGACCCCTGATCGACACAAGAGTTACGCTGGGTTCACACCTGCGTTCAGGGTCTCCGTACTATGGTTTCCGTCTTCTGCATGGCAGAAGACGGAAACCATAGACCGGGTCCGGCCGTGCGCGGCGGTGAGCGTTTTAGGCTCTCCGCCGCGAAACCGGATTTTTTTATCCGGACACAGAGTAGTGCATGTCCGACTCTGTGTCCGGATTATAAAACCCGGTTTCGCGGCGGAGAGCGCAAAACGCTCACTGCCGCGCACGGCCGGACAGCTTTCTCACCCATTCAAATGAATGGGTGAGAAAGTCTCCTGCAGGCTTCCGTCTCCTGCATCTGTTTTATGCAGGAAACGGAAACCTGCAATAAGGACCGAACAACGCAGATGTGAACGAGCCCTTAGACTGAGGTTCCTTGGGCCCAAATAGAATGATTCTGGGGGCCCACCATCCAACAACTCCTAGTAAATAGACCATAGTACTCTTCAGGCTTCTGCTGGATCATTATTCAAGACATCTGGGACATCATGTCTTGCTCCATCCACCAACGTCACGTTGCACCACAGACTGTCCAGGAGTTGGCAGATGCTTTAGTCCAGGTCTGAGAGGAGATCCCTCAGGAGAACATCCGCAATCTCATCAGGAGCATGCCCAGGCCTTGTAGGGAGGTCATGCCGGCACGTGGAGGCCACGCACACTACTGAGCCTCATTTTGACATGTTTTAAGGACATTACATCAAAGTTGGATCAGCCTGTAGTGTGTTTTTCCACTTTAATTTGGGGAAGAGGGGTGGGGGGACACGGGGACTCCAAATCCAGGCCTCCATTGGTTAATAAATTTCATTTCCATTGATGATTTTTGTGAGATTTTGTTGTCATCACATTCAACTTTGTACAGAACAAAATATTCAATAAGAATATTTCATTTATTCATTCAGATCTAGGATGTGGTATTTGAGTGTTCCCTTTATGTTTTTTAAACTATATATATATATATATATATATATATATATATATATATATATATATATATGTATATATATATATATATATATATATGTATAACTATCCGGTCTGCCAGAAACTCGTATGGATGGAAAAATGTCCTTGAGGCTAAAGCCCCACATTGCAGAAACGCAGCTTTTTTTGTTGCGGTTTTTTGAGCCAAAGCTAGGAGTGGACTGAGGAGAAGATAAAAGTATAAGGACTTCCTATATATTTCCTATTCCTTTTGTAGCCATTCTTGGCTTTGTCTCAAAAAAAAAAAAAAAAAAAAAAAATCTGTAACAATAAAAGCTGCATTTCCGCAACGTGGGGCCTCAGCCTTGACTGGAAAAAGCAGTACGCCACGTATCGGTCCTCACACCTCTACTGCTTTTTCCAATTAATGGACATTTTTCCATCCATACAAGTTGCTGGCAGACCGGATTGTTTTTTCTATTTGCAAACCCTTTTGCCTGGAGAGGGGTTTCTGCCGTGCAATTTATGGGATGATCCCTAGATTTGCTGGTGCTGCTGTTCCTCAGCCCTTTGCGCCTGCTGTACCTGAATGCTACGTCCTATACTTTACTAGGTTCTGGCAGTGGGCTGCACGTATGGGGATCTGCTGTGCGGTCCCAATGTTGATGGGGGTCTGGCTTCCGATACTAGATTTCTTTGTGTTGCCAGACAGACTGGGGAGTGGTGGCAGGCAGAAGTCAAGGAACACAGGGCGGTGGCGGCGGCGCCTGCTGCGAAATAGGCCAGTCTCCCTCCCCAAGAATTAAGCCATCATCACGCTGGGATGAAAGACAAGAGCTGGAATGGATGAGAGCAGGGCTGACCTGCCTATGGCAACTACATTTACGCAGGAAGTGGGCTCCTCTGGAAGAAGAAGAAGAAGAAGAAGAAGAAGAAGAAGAAGAAGAAGAAGAAGAAGAAGAAGAAGAAGAAGCAGCAGCGCTAGATGACTGGCAGGTGCAGCTGCACAACTCACCATTCACTTCATACAGCAGGAGCACACGGACAGCCAGACAGCCAGACAGCCAGCCAGCCAGCCAATGGGAGATAGTTATGCAAATGAGCTCATGGCAGGTGGCAGATCAACTCCATTACTCCATACATTGGGGCTAGCCAGAGCTGGCAAAATTTGGCCACGGGTGGTTTTTCGAAAAGTACTTTCCAATTCTGTTATTAAAAGCACAACGCAAAATTAATCTCTCCATAAGTCGAATGTCGCCCTCTCCGCTGAGACATAAATACCTACAAGAAACCACTTTCCTATTGGGTGGGTCAGTCAGATGCACGGCACATGCCCGATGCAGCCCTCAGTGCTGTCACCAACGGCACACTGGGCTTGACCAAGGTCAGTCGGCTGATTCCACCCGATTTTTTTTTATCACTACTTTCATCTTTTTCATTCCTTCACTCACATACTACTTACTGCAGACACACTTCAAATACAACACTCTATGCTCAGTACCATTTGCGCCTTTTCCACTTTCACACCGGAACAAGGCCCTTTAACACTCATTTCTTTAACTACCTCTTTTCACAACGCTTTTACACTTGCAAACCTAACAAGCCTATCACCTAGCAAGATGCTGATGCTGCTGATGCTACTGATGCTACTGATGCTGCTGCTGATGCTGATGCTGATGCTGATGATGCTGATGCTGGGCCCAACACACTTTCACAGCTCTTGGAAGGACACACATTTCAGCACCATGCGCACAGATTACTTACATCAAGGACAGCAACAAAACATCATTCCCAAGTGCTAGCATCTCAGCTCATCATTACTCTATATGCTGCTTTGGATGGGACTAGTGGATCATATGTCAATTCACCTCTGGATCACACTAGGCTAAGACATGCCAAAGGATGCCATTATGGATAACACTAGTGCAAGGCCTGTGAATACAGCTCGCCATCTCACTAGTCTAAGACATGTATATGCTGCTTTGGATGGGACTGCTGTAAGAAATGGAAATGCTGCTCTGGATGTGACTACTGCCCTATTGTCCTCAATGAGACTAAGCCGCACATAGGCTATGTCATACCACAATGTTACCTCACTGCCTCCTCAAGTTAAAGTTACTCTTGGAGCAACTGATCTGTAGGCTCTTGGGTATAGGACCCCCACTGATCAGATATCGATGATCTACTACCAGGTTAGGTCAGCAATAGACAACACCTGGAAAACCACTTTTTCATTCTGAGTAGAGATGAGCGAGTACTGTTGGGATCAGCCCATCCCAACAGCACGCACGCATTGAAATGAATGGAAGCACCTGGTACTTCCGCTTTGACGCCGGCCGCTTAACCCCCCCGCGTGCCGGCTACGTCCATTCATTTCAATGCATGCGTGCTGTTGGGATCGGCTGATCCCAACAGTACACGCTCATCTCAAATTCTGAGATCTGAAGATCTTTACCAGGCACTGGCCCCTCTGGCTTTTAGCTAAGTGCATCAGGACCCCATTTGAGGGTCCTACAGATATGTCAAAAGATACCTACAATTAGAGTTATCTGAGACCCCTGATCGACACAAGAGTTACGCTGGGTTCACACCTGCGTTCAGGGTCTCCGTACTATGGTTTCCGTCTTCTGCATGGCAGAAGACGGAAACCATAGACCGGGTCCGGCCGTGCGCGGCGGTGAGCGTTTTAGGCTCTCCGCCGCGAAACCGGATTTTTTTATCCGGACACAGAGTAGTGCATGTCCGACTCTGTGTCCGGATTATAAAACCCGGTTTCGCGGCGGAGAGCGCAAAACGCTCACTGCCGCGCACGGCCGGACAGCTTTCTCACCCATTCAAATGAATGGGTGAGAAAGTCTCCTGCAGGCTTCCGTCTCCTGCATCTGTTTTATGCAGGAAACGGAAACCTGCAATAAGGACCGAACAACGCAGATGTGAACGAGCCCTTAGACTGAGGTTCCTTGGGCCCAAATAGAATGATTCTGGGGGCCCACCATCCAACAACTCCTAGTAAATAGACCATAGTACTCTTCAGGCTTCTGCTGGATCATTATTCAAGACATCTGGGACATCATGTCTTGCTCCATCCACCAACGTCACGTTGCACCACAGACTGTCCAGGAGTTGGCAGATGCTTTAGTCCAGGTCTGAGAGGAGATCCCTCAGGAGAACATCCGCAATCTCATCAGGAGCATGCCCAGGCCTTGTAGGGAGGTCATGCCGGCACGTGGAGGCCACGCACACTACTGAGCCTCATTTTGACATGTTTTAAGGACATTACATCAAAGTTGGATCAGCCTGTAGTGTGTTTTTCCACTTTAATTTGGGGAAGAGGGGTGGGGGGACACGGGGACTCCAAATCCAGGCCTCCATTGGTTAATAAATTTCATTTCCATTGATGATTTTTGTGAGATTTTGTTGTCATCACATTCAACTTTGTACAGAACAAAATATTCAATAAGAATATTTCATTTATTCATTCAGATCTAGGATGTGGTATTTGAGTGTTCCCTTTATGTTTTTTAAACTATATATATATATATATATATATATATATATATATATATATATATGTATATATATATATATATATATATATGTATGTATAACTATCCGGTCTGCCAGAAACTCGTATGGATGGAAAAATGTCCTTGAGGCTAAAGCCCCACATTGCAGAAACGCAGCTTTTTTTGTTGCGGTTTTTTGAGCCAAAGCTAGGAGTGGACTGAGGAGAAGATAAAAGTATAAGGACTTCCTATATATTTCCTATTCCTTTTGTAGCCATTCTTGGCTTTGTCTCAAAAAAAAAAAAAAAAAAAAAAAAAAAAAAATCTGTAACAATAAAAGCTGCATTTCCGCAACGTGGGGCCTCAGCCTTGACTGGAAAAAGCAGTACGCCACGTATCGGTCCTCACACCTCTACTGCTTTTTCCAATTAATGGACATTTTTCCATCCATACAAGTTGCTGGCAGACCGGATTGTTTTTTCTATTTGCAAACCCTTTTGCCTGGAGAGGGGTTTCTGCCGTGCAATTTATGGGATGATCCCTAGATTTGCTGGTGCTGCTGTTCCTCAGCCCTTTGCGCCTGCTGTACCTGAATGCTACGTCCTATACTTTACTAGGTTCTGGCAGTGGGCTGCGCGTATGGGGATCTGCTGTGCGGTCCCAATGTTGATGGGGGTCTGGCTTCCGATACTAGATTTCTTTGTGTTGCCAGACAGACTGGGGAGTGGTGGCAGGCAGAAGTCAAGGAACACAGGGCGGTGGCGGCGGCGCCTGCTGCGAAATAGGCCAGTCTCCCTCCCCAAGAATTAAGCCATCATCACGCTGGGATGAAAGACAAGAGCTGGAATGGATGAGAGCAGGGCTGACCTGCCTATGGCAACTACATTTACGCAGGAAGTGGGCTCCTCTGGAAGAAGAAGAAGAAGAAGAAGAAGAAGAAGAAGAAGAAGAAGCAGCAGCGCTAGATGACTGGCAGGTGCAGCTGCACAACTCACCATTCACTTCATACAGCAGGAGCACACGGACAGCCAGACAGCCAGCCAGACAGCCAGCCAATGGGAGATAGTTATGCAAATGAGCTCATGGCAGGTGGCAGATCAACTCCATTACTCCATACATTGGGACTAGCCAGAGCTGGCAAAATTTGGCCACGGGTGGTTTTTCGAAAAGTACTTTCCAATTCTGTTATTAAAAGTACAACGCAAAATTAATCTCTCCATAAGTCGAATGTCGCCCTCTCCGCTGAGACATAAATACCGACAAGAAACCATTTTCCTATTGGGTGGGTCAGTCAGATGCACGGCACATGCCCGATGCAGCCCTCAGTGCTGTCACCAACGGCACACTGGGCTTGACCAAGGTCAGTCGGCTGATTCCACCCAATTTTTTTTTATCACTACTTTCATCTTTTTCATTCCTTCACTCACATACTACTTACTGCAGACACACTTCAAATACAACACTCTATGCTCAGTACCATTTGCGCCTTTTCCACTTTCACACCGGAACAAGGCCCTTTAACACTCATTTCTTTACCTACCTCTTTTCACAACGCTTTTACACTTGCAAACCTAACAAGCCTATCACCTAGCAAGATGCTGATGCTGCTGATGCTACTGATGCTACTGATGCTGCTGCTGATGCTGATGCTGATGCTGATGATGCTGATGCTGGGCCCAACACACTTTCACAGCTCTTGGAAGGACACACATTTCAGCACCATGCGCACAGATTACTTACATCAAGGACAGCAACAAAACATCATTCCCAAGTGCTAGCATCTCAGCTCATCATTACTCTATATGCTGCTTTGGATGGGACTAGTGGATCATATGTCAATTCACCTCTGGATCACACTAGGCTAAGACATGCCAAAGGATGCCATTATGGATAACACTAGTGCAAGGCCTGTGAATACAGCTCGCCATCTCACTAGTCTAAGACATGTATATGCTGCTTTGGATGGGACTGCTGTAAGAAATGGAAATGCTGCTCTGGATGTGACTACTGCCCTATTGTCCTCAATGAGACTAAGCCGCACATAGGCTATGTCATACCACAATGTTACCTCACTGCCTCCTCAAGTTAAAGTTACTCTTGGAGCAACTGATCTGTAGGCTCTTGGGTATAGGACCCCCACTGATCAGATATCGATGATCTACTACCAGGTTAGGTCAGCAATAGACAACACCTGGAAAACCACTTTTTCATTCTGAGTAGAGATGAGCGAGTACTGTTGGGATCAGCCCATCCCAACAGCACGCACGCATTGAAATGAATGGAAGCACCTGGTACTTCCGCTTTGACGCCGGCCGCTTAACCCCCCCGCGTGCCGGCTACGTCCATTCATTTCAATGCATGCGTGCTGTTGGGATCGGCTGATCCCAACAGTACACGCTCATCTCAAATTCTGAGATCTGAAGATCTTTACCAGGCACTGGCCCCTCTGGCTTTTAGCTAAGTGCATCAGGACCCCATTTGAGGGTCCTACAGATATGTCAAAAGATACCTACAATTAGAGTTATCTGAGACCCCTGATCGACACAAGAGTTACGCTGGGTTCACACCTGCGTTCAGGGTCTCCGTACTATGGTTTCCGTCTTCTGCATGGCAGAAGATGGAAACCATAGACCGGGTCCGGCCGTGCGCGGCGGTGAGCGTTTTAGGCTCTCCGCCGCGAAACCGGATTTTTTTATCCGGACACAGAGTAGTGCATGTCCGACTCTGTGTCCGGATTATAAAACCCGGTTTCGCGGCGGAGAGCGCAAAACGCTCACTGCCGCGCACGGCCGGACAGCTTTCTCACCCATTCAAATGAATGGGTGAGAAAGTCTCCTGCAGGCTTCCGTCTCCTGCATCTGTTTTATGCAGGAAACGGAAACCTGCAATAAGGACCGAACAACGCAGATGTGAACGAGCCCTTAGACTGAGGTTCCTTGGGCCCAAATAGAATGATTCTGGGGGCCCACCATCCAACAACTCCTAGTAAATAGACCATAGTACTCTTCAGGCTTCTGCTGGATCATTATTCAAGACATCTGGGACATCATGTCTTGCTCCATCCACCAACGTCACGTTGCACCACAGACTGTCCAGGAGTTGGCAGATGCTTTAGTCCAGGTCTGAGAGGAGATCCCTCAGGAGAACATCCGCAATCTCATCAGGAGCATGCCCAGGCCTTGTAGGGAGGTCATGCCGGCACGTGGAGGCCACGCACACTACTGAGCCTCATTTTGACATGTTTTAAGGACATTACATCAAAGTTGGATCAGCCTGTAGTGTGTTTTTCCACTTTAATTTGGGGAAGAGGGGTGGGGGGACACGGGGACTCCAAATCCAGGCCTCCATTGGTTAATAAATTTCATTTCCATTGATGATTTTTGTGAGATTTTGTTGTCATCACATTCAACTTTGTACAGAACAAAATATTCAATAAGAATATTTCATTTATTCATTCAGATCTAGGATGTGGTATTTGAGTGTTCCCTTTATGTTTTTTAAACTATATATATATATATATATATATATATATATATATATATATATATATATATATATATGTATGTATAACTATCCGGTCTGCCAGAAACTCGTATGGATGGAAAAATGTCCTTGAGGCTAAAGCCCCACATTGCAGAAACGCAGCTTTTTTTGTTGCGGTTTTTTGAGCCAAAGCTAGGAGTGGACTGAGGAGAAGATAAAAGTATAAGGACTTCCTATATATTTCCTATTCCTTTTGTAGCCATTCTTGGCTTTGTCTCAAAAAAAAAAAAAAAAAAAAAAAATCTGTAACAATAAAAGCTGCATTTCCGCAACGTGGGGCCTCAGCCTTGACTGGAAAAAGCAGTACGCCACGTATCGGTCCTCACACCTCTACTGCTTTTTCCAATTAATGGACATTTTTCCATCCATACAAGTTGCTGGCAGACCGGATTGTTTTTTCTATTTGCAAACCCTTTTGCCTGGAGAGGGGTTTCTGCCGTGCAATTTATGGGATGATCCCTAGATTTGCTGGTGCTGCTGTTCCTCAGCCCTTTGCGCCTGCTGTACCTGAATGCTACGTCCTATACTTTACTAGGTTCTGGCAGTGGGCTGCACGTATGGGGATCTGCTGTGCGGTCCCAATGTTGATGGGGGTCTGGCTTCCGATACTAGATTTCTTTGTGTTGCCAGACAGACTGGGGAGTGGTGGTAGGCAGAAGTCAAGGAACACAGGGCGGTGGCGGCGGCGCCTGCTGCGAAATAGGCCAGTCTCCCTCCCCAAGAATTAAGCCATCATCACGCTGGGATGAAAGACAAGAGCTGGAATGGATGAGAGCAGGGCTGACCTGCCTATGGCAACTACATTTACGCAGGAAGTGGGCTCCTCTGGAAGAAGAAGAAGAAGAAGAAGAAGAAGAAGAAGAAGAAGAAGAAGAAGAAGAAGAAGAAGAAGAAGCAGCAGCGCTAGATGACTGGCAGGTGCAGCTGCACAACTCACCATTCACTTCATACAGCAGGAGCACACGGACAGCCAGACAGCCAGCCAGACAGCCAGCCAATGGGAGATAGTTATGCAAATGAGCTCATGGCAGGTGGCAGATCAACTCCATTACTCCATACATTGGGACTAGCCAGAGCTGGCAAAATTTGGCCACGGGTGGTTTTTCGAAAAGTACTTTCCAATTCTGTTATTAAAAGTACAACGCAAAATTAATCTCTCCATAAGTCGAATGTCGCCCTCTCCGCTGAGACATAAATACCTACAAGAAACCACTTTCCTGTTGGGTGGGGCAGTCAGATGCACGGCACATGCCCGATGCAGCCCTCAGTGCTGTCACCAATGGCACACTGGGCTTGACCAAGGTCAGTCGGCTGATTCCACCCGATTTTTTTTTATCACTACTTTCATCTTTTTCATTCCTTCACTCACATACTACTTACTGCAGACACACTTCAAATACAACACTCTATGCTCAGTACCATTTGCGCCTTTTCCACTTTCACACCGGAACAAGGCCCTTTAACACTCATTTCTTTACCTACCTCTTTTCACAACGCTTTTACACTTGCAAACCTAACAAGCCTATCACCTAGCAAGATGCTGATGCTGCTGATGCTACTGATGCTACTGATGCTGCTGCTGATGCTGATGCTGATGATGCTGATGCTGGGCCCAACACACTTTCACAGCTCTTGGAAGGACACACATTTCAGCACCATGCGCACAGATTACTTACATCAAGGACAGCAACAAAACATCATTCCCAAGTGCTAGCATCTCAGCTCATCATTACTCTATATATGCTGCTTTGGATGGGACTAGTGGATCATATGTCAATTCACCTCTGGATCACACTAGGCTAAGACATGCCAAAGGATGCCATTATGGATAACACTAGTGCAAGGCCTGTGAATACAGCTCGCCATCTCACTAGTCTAAGACATGTATATGCTGCTTTGGATGGGACTGCTGTAAGAAATGGAAATGCTGCTCTTGGATGTGACTACTGCCCTATTGTCCTCAATGAGACTAAGCCGCACATAGGCTATGTCATACCACAATGTTACCTCACTGCCTCCTCAAGTTAAAGTTACTCTTGGAGCAACTGATCTGTAGGCTCTTGGGTATAGGACCCCCACTGATCAGATATCGATGATCTACTACCAGGTTAGGTCAGCAATAGACAACACCTGGAAAACCACTTTTTCATTCTGAGTAGAGATGAGCGAGTACTGTTGGGATCAGCCCATCCCAACAGCACGCACGCATTGAAATGAATGGAAGCACCTGGTACTTCCGCTTTGACGCCGGCCGCTTAACCCCCCCGCGTGCCGGCTACGTCCATTCATTTCAATGCATGCGTGCTGTTGGGATCGGCTGATCCCAACAGTACACGCTCATCTCAAATTCTGAGATCTGAAGATCTTTACCAGGCACTGGCCCCTCTGGCTTTTAGCTAAGTGCATCAGGACCCCATTTGAGGGTCCTACAGATATGTCAAAAGATACCTACAATTAGAGTTATCTGAGACCCCTGATCGACACAAGAGTTACGCTGGGTTCACACCTGCGTTCAGGGTCTCCGTACTATGGTTTCCGTCTTCTGCATGGCACCGTAGACCGGGTCCGGCCGTGCGCGGCGGTGAGCGTTTTAGGCTCTCCGCCGCGAAACCGGATTTTTTTTATCCGGACACAGAGTAGTGCATGTCCGACTCTGTGT
Source organism: Leptodactylus fuscus (assembly GCF_031893055.1). Lineage (NCBI taxonomy): Eukaryota > Metazoa > Chordata > Amphibia > Anura > Leptodactylidae > Leptodactylus > Leptodactylus fuscus. The sequence goes on along the minus strand of NW_027440713.1, from coordinate 1,225 downwards.
CCGGATTATAAAACCCGGTTTCGCGGCGGAGAGCGCAAAACGCTCACTGCCGCGCACGGCCGGACAGCTTTCTCACCCATTCAAATGAATGGGTGAGAAAGTCTCCTGCAGGCTTCCGTCTCCTGCATCTGTTTTATGCAGGAAACGGAAACCTGCAATAAGGACCGAACAACGCAGATGTGAACGAGCCCTTAGACTGAGGTTCCTTGGGCCCAAATAGAATGATTCTGGGGGCCCACCATCCAACAACTCCTAGTAAATAGACCATAGTACTCTTCAGGCTTCTGCTGGATCATTATTCAAGACATCTGGGACATCATGTCTTGCTCCATCCACCAACGTCACGTTGCACCACAGACTGTCCAGGAGTTGGCAGATGCTTTAGTCCAGGTCTGAGAGGAGATCCCTCAGGAGAACATCCGCAATCTCATCAGGAGCATGCCCAGGCCTTGTAGGGAGGTCATGCCGGCACGTGGAGGCCACGCACACTACTGAGCCTCATTTTGACATGTTTTAAGGACATTACATCAAAGTTGGATCAGCCTGTAGTGTGTTTTTCCACTTTAATTTGGGGAAGAGGGGTGGGGGGACACGGGGACTCCAAATCCAGGCCTCCATTGGTTAATAAATTTCATTTCCATTGATGATTTTTGTGAGATTTTGTTGTCATCACATTCAACTTTGTACAGAACAAAATATTCAATAAGAATATTTCATTTATTCATTCAGATCTAGGATGTGGTATTTGAGTGTTCCCTTTATGTTTTTTAAACTATATATATATATATATATATATATATATATATATATATATATATATATATATATATGTATGTATAACTATCCGGTCTGCCAGAAACTCGTATGGATGGAAAAATGTCCTTGAGGCTAAAGCCCCACATTGCAGAAACGCAGCTTTTTTTGTTGCGGTTTTTTGAGCCAAAGCTAGGAGTGGACTGAGGAGAAGATAAAAGTATAAGGACTTCCTATATATTTCCTATTCCTTTTGTAGCCATTCTTGGCTTTGTCTCAAAAAAAAAAAAAAAAAAAAAAAAATCTGTAACAATAAAAGCTGCATTTCCGCAACGTGGGGCCTCAGCCTTGACTGGAAAAAGCAGTACGCCACGTATCGGTCCTCACACCTCTACTGCTTTTTCCAATTAATGGACATTTTTCCATCCATACAAGTTGCTGGCAGACCGGATTGTTTTTTCTATTTGCAAAA
>NW_027440712.1:0-68621 GCF_031893055.1 Leptodactylus fuscus | reverse complement strand
ACTGTCAACTTTCCCATGGCTGTGTCATTCTCAGCCCGAGCTACACTCAAGAGTACACGATAAAATGAAGCGCTAAAGGGAAAATAGAAATCCTGCTTGATACAAGTTGCCGAGTTAGCGATCAATGAAACCCTATGGGGAAAATCAAACTCCGGCATGATACAAGTTGCAAGATCACCCAGCTAGCCTATGATGGGCTGTCATTAGATAGGCTTAACTGTCAACTTTCCCATGGCTGCGACCTTCTCAGCCCGAGCTGCACTCAAGAGTACACGATCAATGAAACCCTATGGGGAAAATCAAACTCCGACATGGTACAAGTTGCAAGATCACCCAGCTAGCCTATGATGGGCTGTCACTAGATAGGCTTAACTGTCAACTTTCCCATGGCTGTGTCATTCTCAGCCCGAGCTACACTCAAGAGTACACGATCAATGAAGCGCTAAGGGGAAAATAGAAATCCTGCTTGATACAAGTTGCCGAGTAAGCGATCAATGAAACCCTATGGTGAAAATCAAACTCCGATATGGTACAAGTTGCAAGATCACCCAGCTAGCCTATGATGGGCTGTCACTAGATAGGCTTAACTGTCAACTTTCCCATGGCTGCGACCTTCTCAGCCCGAGCTGCACTCAAGAGTTCACGATCAATGAAACCCTATTGGGAAAATCAAACTCCGACATGGTACATGTTGCAAGATCACCCAGCTAGCCTATGATGGGCTGTCACTAGATAGGCTTAACTGTCAACTTTCCCATGGCTGTGTCATTCTCAGCCCGAGCTACACTCAAGAGTACACGATAAATGAAGCGCTAAGGGGAAAATAGAAATCCTGCTTGATACAAGTTGCCGAGTAAGCGATCAATGAAACCCTATGGTGAAAATCAAACTCCGGCATGATACAAGTTGCAAGATCACCCAGCTAGCCTATGATGGGCTGTCACTAGATAGGCTTAACTGTCAACTTTCCCATGGCTGCGACCTTCTCAGCCCGAGCTATACTCAAGAGTACACGATCAATGAAACCCTATGGGGAAAATCAAACTCCGACATGGTACAAGTTGCAAGATCACCCAGCTAGCCTATGATGGGCTGTCACTAGATAGGCTTAACTGTCAACTTTCCCATGGCTGCGACCTTCTCAGCCCGAGCTGCACTCAAGAGTACACGATCAATGAAACCCTACGGGGAAAATCAAACTCCGACATGGTACAAGTTGCAAGATCACCCAGCTAGCCTATGATGGGCTGTCACTAAATAGGCTTAACTGTCAACTTTCCCATGGCTGTGTCATTCTCAGCCCGAGCTACACTCATGAGTACACGATCAATGAAGCGCTAAGGGGAAAATAGAAATCCTGCTTGATACAAGTTGCCGAGTAAGCGATCAATGAAACCCTATGGTGAAAATCAAACTCCGGCATGATACAAGTTGCAAGATCACCCAGCTAGCCTATGATGGGCTGTCACTAGATAGGCTTAACTGTCAACTTTCCCATGGCTGCGACCTTCTCAGCCCGAGCTATACTCAAGAGTACACGATCAATGAAACCCTATGGGGAAAATCAAACTCCGACATGGTACAAGTTGCAAGATCACCCAGCTAGCCTATGATGGGCTGTCACTAGATAGGCTTAACTGTCAACTTTCCCATGGCTGCGACCTTCTCAGCCCGAGCTGCACTCAAGAGTTCACGATCAATGAAACCCTATGGGGAAAATCAAACTCCGACATGGTACATGTTGCAAGATCACCCAGCTAGCCTATGATGGGCTGTCACTAGATAGGCTTAACTGTCAACTTTCCCATGGCTGTGTCATTCTCAGCCCGAGCTACACTCAAGAGTACACGATAAATGAAGCGCTAAGGGGAAAATAGAAATCCTGCTTGATACAAGTTGCCGAGTAAGCGATCAATGAAACCCTATGGTGAAAATCAAACTCCGGCATGATACAAGTTGCAAGATCACCCAGCTAGCCTATGATGGGCTGTCACTAGATAGGCTTAACTGTCAACTTTCCCATGGCTGCGACCTTCTCAGCCCGAGCTATACTCAAGAGTACACGATCAATGAAACCCTATGGGGAAAATCAAACTCCGACATGGTACAAGTTGCAAGATCACCCAGCTAGCCTATGATGGGCTGTCACTAGATAGGCTTAACTGTCAACTTTCCCATGGCTGCGACCTTCTCAGCCCGAGCTGCACTCAAGAGTACACGATCAATGAAACCCTATGGGGAAAATCAAACTCCGACATGGTACAAGTTGCAAGATCACCCAGCTAGCCTATGATGGGCTGTCACTAGATAGGCTTAACTGTCAACTTTCCCATGGCTGTGTCATTCTCAGCCCGAGCTACACTCAAGAGTACACGATCAATGAAGCGCTAAGGGGAAAATAAAAATCCTGCTTGATACAAGTTGCCGAGTAAGCGATCAATGAAACCCTATGGTGAAAATCAAACTCCGGCATGATACAAGTTGCAAGATCACCCAGCTAGCCTATGATGGGCTCTCACTAGATAGGCTTAACTGTCAACTTTCCCATGGCTGCGACCTTCTCAGCCCGAGCTATACTCAAGAGTACACGATCAATGAAACCCTATGGGGAAAATCAAACTCCGACATCGTACAAGTTGCAAGATCACCCAGCTAGCCTATGATGGGCTGTCACTAGATAGGCTTAACTGTCAACTTTCCCATGGCTGCGACCTTCTCAGCCCGAGCTGCACTCAAGAGTTCACGAACAATGAAACCCTATGGGGAAAATCAAACTCCGACATGGTACATGTTGCAAGATCACCCAGCTAGCCTATGATGGGCTGTCACTAGATAGGCTTAACTGTCAACTTTCCCATGGCTGTGTCATTCTCAGCCCGAGCTACACTCAAGAGTACACGATAAATGAAGCGCTAAGGGGAAAATAGAAATCCTGCTTGATACAAGTTGCCGAGTAAGCGATCAATGAAACCCTATGGTGAAAATCAAACTCCGGCATGATACAAGTTGCAAGATCACCCAGCTAGCCTATGATGGGCTGTCACTAGATAGGCTTAACTGTCAACTTTCCCATGGCTGCGACCTTCTCAGCCCGAGCTATACTCAAGAGTACACGATCAATGAAACCCTATGGGGAAAATCAAACTCCGACATGGTACAAGTTGCAAGATCACCCAGCTAGCCTATGATGGGCTGTCACTAGATAGGCTTAACTGTCAACTTTCCCATGGCTGCGACCTTCTCAGCCCGAGCTGCACTCAAGAGTTCACGATCAATGAAACCCTATGGGGAAAATCAAACTCCGACATGGTACATGTTGCAAGATCACCCAGCTAGCCTATGATGGGCTGTCACTAGATAGGCTTAACTGTCAACTTTCCCATGGCTGTGTCATTCTCAGCCCGAGCTACACTCATGAGTACACGATCAATGAAGCGCTAAGGGGAAAATAGAAATCCTGCTTGATACAAGTTGCCGAGTAAGCGATCAATGAAACCCTATGGTGAAAATCAAACTCCGGCATGATACAAGTTGCAAGATCACCCAGCTAGCCTATGATGGGCTCTCACTAGATAGGCTTAACTGTCAACTTTCCCATGGCTGCGACCTTCTCAGCCCGAGCTGCACTCAAGAGTTCACGATCAATGAAACCCTATGGGGAAAATCAAACTCCGACATGGTACATGTTGCAAGATCACCCAGCTAGCCTATGATGGGCTGTCACTAGATAGGCTTAACTGTCAACTTTCCCATGGCTGTGTCATTCTCAGCCCGAGCTACACTCAAGAGTACACGATAAATGAAGCGCTAAGGGGAAAATAGAAATCCTGCTTGATACAAGTTGCCGAGTAAGCGATCAATGAAACCCTATGGTGAAAATCAAACTCCGGCATGATACAAGTTGCAAGATCACCCAGCTAGCCTATGATGGGCTGTCACTAGATAGGCTTAACTGTCAACTTTCCCATGGCTGCGACCTTCTCAGCCCGAGCTATACTCAAGAGTACACGATCAATGAAACCCTATGGGGAAAATCAAACTCCGACATGGTACAAGTTGCAAGATCACCCAGCTAGCCTATGATGGGCTGTCACTAGATAGGCTTAACTGTCAACTTTCCTCATGGCTGCGACCTTCTCAGCCCGAGCTGCACTCAAGAGTACACGATCAATGAAACCCTATGGGGAAAATCAAACTCCGACATGGTACAAGTTGCAAGATCACCCAGCTAGCCTATGATGGGCTGTCACTAGATAGGCTTAACTGTCAACTTTCCCATGGCTGTGTCATTCTCAGCCCGAGCTACACTCAAGAGTACACGATCAATGAAGCGCTAAGGGGAAAATAAAATCCTGCTTGATACAAGTTGCCGAGTAAGCGATCAATGAAACCCTATGGTGAAAATCAAACTCCGGCATGATACAAGTTGCAAGATCACCCAGCTAGCCTATGATGGGCTCTCACTAGATAGGCTTAACTGTCAACTTTCCCATGGCTGCGACCTTCTCAGCCCGAGCTATACTCAAGAGTACACGATCAATGAAACCCTATGGGGAAAATCAAACTCCGACATCGTACAAGTTGCAAGATCACCCAGCTAGCCTATGATGGGCTGTCACTAGATAGGCTTAACTGTCAACTTTCCCATGGCTGCGACCTTCTCAGCCCGAGCTGCACTCAAGAGTTCACGAACAATGAAACCCTATGGGGAAAATCAAACTCCGACATGGTACATGTTGCAAGATCACCCAGCTAGCCTATGATGGGCTGTCACTAGATAGGCTTAACTGTCAACTTTCCCATGGCTGTGTCATTCTCAGCCCGAGCTACACTCAAGAGTACACGATAAATGAAGCGCTAAGGGGAAAATAGAAATCCTGCTTGATACAAGTTGCCGAGTAAGCGATCAATGAAACCCTATGGTGAAAATCAAACTCCGGCATGATACAAGTTGCAAGATCACCCAGCTAGCCTATGATGGGCTGTCACTAGATAGGCTTAACTGTCAACTTTCCCATGGCTGCGACCTTCTCAGCCCGAGCTATACTCAAGACTACACGATCAATGAAACCCTATGGGGAAAATCAAACTCCGACATGGTACAAGTTGCAAGATCACCCAGCTAGCCTATGATGGGCTGTCACTAGATAGGCTTAACTGTCAACTTTCCATGGCTGGCGACCTTCTCAGCCCGAGCTGCACTCAAGAGTTCACGATCAATGAAAACCCTATTGGGAAAATCAAACTCCGACATGGGTACATGTTGCAAGATCACCCAGCTAGCCTATGATGGGCTGTCACTAGATAGGCTTAACTGTCAACTTTCCCATGGCTGTGTCATTCTCAGCCCGAGCTACACTCAAGAGTACACGATAAATGAAGCGCTAAGGGGAAAATAGAAATCCTGCTTGATACAAGTTGCCGAGTAAGCGATCAATGAAACCCTATGGTGAAAATCAAACTCCGGCATGATACAAGTTGCAAGATCACCCAGCTAGCCTATGATGGGCTGTCACTAGATAGGCTTAACTGTCAACTTTCCATGGCTGCGACCTTCTCAGCCCGAGCTATTACTCAAGAGTACACGATCAATGAAACCCTATGGGGGAAAATCAAACTCCGACATGGTACAAGTTGCAAGATCACCCAGCTAGCCTATGATGGGCTGTCACTAGATAGGCTTAACTGTCAACTTTCCCATGGCTGCGACCTTCTCAGCCCGAGCTGCACTCAAGAGTACACGATCAATGAAACCCTATGGGGAAAATCAAACTCCGACATGGTACAAGTGCAAGATCACCCAGCTTAGCCTATGATGGGCTGTCACTAGATAGGCTTAACTGTCAACTTTCCCATGGCTGTGTCATTCTCAGCCCGAGCTACACTCATGAGTACACGATCAATGAAGCGCTAAGGGGAAAATAGAAATCCCTGCTTGATTCAAGTTGCCGAGTAAGCGATCAATGAAACCCTATGGTGAAAATCAAACTCCGGCATGATACAAGTTGCAAGATCACCCAGCTAGCCTATGATGGGCTGTCACTAGATAGGCTTAACTGTCAACTTTCCATGGCTGCGACCTTCTCAGCCCGAGCTATACTCAAGAGTACACGATCAATGAAACCCTATGGGGAAAATCAAACTCCGACATGGTACAAGTTGCAAGATCACCCAGCTAGCCTATGATGGGCCTGTCACTAGATAGGCTTAACTGTCAAGTTTCCCATGGCTGCGACCTTCTCAGCCCGAGCTGCACTCAGAGTACACGATCAATGAAACCCTATGGGGAAAATCAAACTCCGGCATGATACAAGTTGCAAGATCACCCAGCTAGCCTATGATGGGCTGTCACTAGATAGGCTTAACTGTCAACTTTCCCATGGCTGCGACCTTCTCAGCCCGAGCTATACTCAAGACTACACGATCAATGAAAACCCTATGGGGAAAATCAAACTCCGACATGGTACAAGTTGCAAGATCACCCAGCTAGCCTATGATGGGCTGTCACTAGATAGGCTTAACTGTCAACTTTCCATGGCTGCGACCTTCTCAGCCCGAGCTGCACTCAAGAGTTCACGATCAATGAAACCCTATTGGGAAAATCAAACTCCGACATGGTACATGTTGCAAGATCACCAGCTAGCCTATGATGGGCTGTCACTAGATAGGCTTAACTGTCAACTTTCCCATGGCTGTGTCATTCTCAGCCCGAGCTACACTCAAGAGTACACGATAATGAAGCGCTAAGGGGAAAATAGAAATCCTGCTTGATACAAGTTGCCGAGTAAGCGATCAATGAAACCCTATGGTGAAAATCAAACTCCGGCATGATACAAGTTGCAAGATCACCCAGCTAGCCTATGATGGGCTGTCACTAGATAGGCTTAACTGTCAACTTTCCCATGGCTGCGACCTTCTCAGCCCGAGCTATACTCAAGAGTACACGATCAATGAAACCCTATGGGGAAAATCAAACTCCGACATGGTACAAGTTGCAAGATCACCCAGCTAGCCTATGATGGGCTGTCACTAGATAGGCTTAACTGTCAACTTTCCCATGGCTGCGACCTTCTCAGCCCGAGCTGCACTCAAGAGTACACGATCAATGAAACCCTATGGGGAAAATCAAACTCCGACATGGTACAAGTTGCAAGATCACCCAGCTAGCCTATGATGGGCTGTCACTAGATAGGCTTAACTGTCAACTTTCCCATGGCTGTGTCATTCTCAGCCCGAGCTACACTCATGAGTACACGATCAATGAAGCGCTAAGGGGAAAATAGAAATCCTGCTTGATTCAAGTTGCCGAGTAAGCGATCAATGAAACCCTATGGTGAAAATCAAACTCCGGCATGATACAAGTTGCAAGATCACCCAGCTAGCCTATGATGGGCTGTCACTAGATAGGCTTAACTGTCAACTTTCCCATGGCTGCGACCTTCTCAGCCCGAGCTATACTCAAGAGTACACGATCAATGAAACCCTATGGGGAAAATCAAACTCCGACATGGTACAAGTTGCAAGATCACCCAGCTAGCCTATGATGGGCTGTCACTAGATAGGCTTAACTGTCAAGTTTCCCATGGCTGCGACCTTCTCAGCCCGAGCTGCACTCAAGAGTACACGATCAATGAAACCCTATGGGGAAAATCAAACTCCGACATGGTACAAGTTGCAAGATCACCCAGCTAGCCTATGATGGGCTGTCACTAGATAGGCTTAACTGTCAACTTTCCCATGGCTGTGTCATTCTCAGCCCGAGCTACACTCAAGAGTACACGATCAATGAAGCGCTAAGGGGAAAATAAAAATCCTGCTTGATACAAGTTGCCGAGTAAGCGATCAATGAAACCCTATGGAGAAAATCAAACTCCGGCATGATACAAGTTGCAAGATCACCCAGCTAGCCTATGATGGGCTCTCACTAGATAGGCTTTACTGTCAACTTTCCCATGGCTGCGACCTTCTCAGCCCGAGCTATACTCAAGAGTACACGATCAATGAAACCCTATGGGGAAAATCAAACTCCGACATCGTACAAGTTGCAAGATCACCCAGCTAGCCTATGATGGGCTGTCACTAGATAGGCTTAACTGTCAACTTTCCCATGGCTGCGACCTTCTCAGCCCGAGCTGCACTCAAGAGTTCACGAACAATGAAACCCTATGGGGAAAATCAAACTCCGACATGGTACATGTTGCAAGATCACCCAGCTAGCCTATGATGGGCTGTCACTAGATAGGCTTAACTGTCAACTTTCCCATGGCTGTGTCATTCTCAGCCCGAGCTACACTCAAGAGTACACGATAAATGAAGCGCTAAGGGGAAAATAGAAATCCTGCTTGATACAAGTTGCCGAGTAAGCGATCAATGAAACCCTATGGTGAAAATCAAACTCCGGCATGATACAAGTTGCAAGATCACCCAGCTAGCCTATGATGGGCTGTCACTAGATAGGCTTAACTGTCAACTTTCCCATGGCTGCGACCTTCTCAGCCCGAGCTATACTCAAGAGTACACGATCAATGAAACCCTATGGGGAAAATCAAACTCCGACATGGTACAAGTTGCAAGATCACCCAGCTAGCCTATGATGGGCTGTCACTAGATAGGCTTAACTGTCAACTTTCCCATGGCTGCGACCTTCTCAGCCCGAGCTGCACTCAAGAGTTCACGATCAATGAAACCCTATGGGGAAAATCAAACTCCGACATGGTACATGTTGCAAGATCACCCAGCTAGCCTATGATGGGCTGTCACTAGATAGGCTTAACTGTCAACTTTCCCATGGCTGTGTCATTCTCAGCCCGAGCTACACTCATGAGTACATGATCAATGAAGCGCTAAGGGGAAAATAGAAATCCTGCTTGATACAAGTTGCCGAGTAAGCGATCAATGAAACCCTATGGTGAAAATCAAACTCCGGCATGATACAAGTTGCAAGATCACCCAGCTAGCCTATGATGGGCTGTCACTAGATAGGCTTAACTGTCAACTTTCCCATGGCTGCGACCTTCTCAGCCCGAGCTATACTCAAGAGTACACGATCAATGAAACCCTATGGGGAAAATCAAACTCCGACATGGTACAAGTTGCAAGATCACCCAGCTAGCCTATGATGGGCTGTCACTAGATAGGCTTAACTGTCAACTTTCCCATGGCTGTGTCATTCTCAGCCCGAGCTACACTCAAGAGTACACGATAAAATGAAGCGCTAAAGGGAAAATAGAAATCCTGCTTGATACAAGTTGCCGAGTTAGCGATCAATGAAACCCTATGGGGAAAATCAAACTCCGGCATGATACAAGTTGCAAGATCACCCAGCTAGCCTATGATGGGCTGTCATTAGATAGGCTTAACTGTCAACTTTCCCATGGCTGCGACCTTCTCAGCCCGAGCTGCACTCAAGAGTACACGATCAATGAAACCCTATGGGGAAAATCAAACTCCGACATGGTACAAGTTGCAAGATCACCCAGCTAGCCTATGATGGGCTGTCACTAGATAGGCTTAACTGTCAACTTTCCCATGGCTGTGTCATTCTCAGCCCGAGCTACACTCAAGAGTACACGATCAATGAAGCGCTAAGGGGAAAATAGAAATCCTGCTTGATACAAGTTGCCGAGTAAGCGATCAATGAAACCCTATGGTGAAAATCAAACTCCGATATGGTACAAGTTGCAAGATCACCCAGCTAGCCTATGATGGGCTGTCACTAGATAGGCTTAACTGTCAACTTTCCCATGGCTGCGACCTTCTCAGCCCGAGCTGCACTCAAGAGTTCACGATCAATGAAACCCTATTGGGAAAATCAAACTCCGACATGGTACATGTTGCAAGATCACCCAGCTAGCCTATGATGGGCTGTCACTAGATAGGCTTAACTGTCAACTTTCCCATGGCTGTGTCATTCTCAGCCCGAGCTACACTCAAGAGTACACGATAAATGAAGCGCTAAGGGGAAAATAGAAATCCTGCTTGATACAAGTTGCCGAGTAAGCGATCAATGAAACCCTATGGTGAAAATCAAACTCCGGCATGATACAAGTTGCAAGATCACCCAGCTAGCCTATGATGGGCTGTCACTAGATAGGCTTAACTGTCAACTTTCCCATGGCTGCGACCTTCTCAGCCCGAGCTATACTCAAGAGTACACGATCAATGAAACCCTATGGGGAAAATCAAACTCCGACATGGTACAAGTTGCAAGATCACCCAGCTAGCCTATGATGGGCTGTCACTAGATAGGCTTAACTGTCAACTTTCCCATGGCTGCGACCTTCTCAGCCCGAGCTGCACTCAAGAGTACACGATCAATGAAACCCTACGGGGAAAATCAAACTCCGACATGGTACAAGTTGCAAGATCACCCAGCTAGCCTATGATGGGCTGTCACTAAATAGGCTTAACTGTCAACTTTCCCATGGCTGTGTCATTCTCAGCCCGAGCTACACTCATGAGTACACGATCAATGAAGCGCTAAGGGGAAAATAGAAATCCTGCTTGATACAAGTTGCCGAGTAAGCGATCAATGAAACCCTATGGTGAAAATCAAACTCCGGCATGATACAAGTTGCAAGATCACCCAGCTAGCCTATGATGGGCTGTCACTAGATAGGCTTAACTGTCAACTTTCCCATGGCTGCGACCTTCTCAGCCCGAGCTATACTCAAGAGTACACGATCAATGAAACCCTATGGGGAAAATCAAACTCCGACATGGTACAAGTTGCAAGATCACCCAGCTAGCCTATGATGGGCTGTCACTAGATAGGCTTAACTGTCAACTTTCCCATGGCTGCGACCTTCTCAGCCCGAGCTGCACTCAAGAGTTCACGATCAATGAAACCCTATTGGGAAAATCAAACTCCGACATGGTACATGTTGCAAGATCACCCAGCTAGCCTATGATGGGCTGTCACTAGATAGGCTTAACTGTCAACTTTCCCATGGCTGTGTCATTCTCAGCCCGAGCTACACTCAAGAGTACACGATAAATGAAGCGCTAAGGGGAAAATAGAAATCCTGCTTGATACAAGTTGCCGAGTAAGCGATCAATGAAACCCTATGGTGAAAATCAAACTCCGGCATGATACAAGTTGCAAGATCACCCAGCTAGCCTATGATGGGCTGTCACTAGATAGGCTTAACTGTCAACTTTCCCATGGCTGCGACCTTCTCAGCCCGAGCTATACTCAAGAGTACACGATCAATGAAACCCTATGGGGAAAATCAAACTCCGACATGGTACAAGTTGCAAGATCACCCAGCTAGCCTATGATGGGCTGTCACTAGATAGGCTTAACTGTCAACTTTCCCATGGCTGCGACCTTCTCAGCCCGAGCTGCACTCAAGAGTACACGATCAATGAAACCCTATGGGGAAAATCAAACTCCGACATGGTACAAGTTGCAAGATCACCCAGCTAGCCTATGATGGGCTGTCACTAGATAGGCTTAACTGTCAACTTTCCCATGGCTGTGTCATTCTCAGCCCGAGCTACACTCAAGAGTACACGATCAATGAAGCGCTAAGGGGAAAATAAAAATCCTGCTTGATACAAGTTGCCGAGTAAGCGATCAATGAAACCCTATGGTGAAAATCAAACTCCGGCATGATACAAGTTGCAAGATCACCCAGCTAGCCTATGATGGGCTCTCACTAGATAGGCTTAACTGTCAACTTTCCCATGGCTGCGACCTTCTCAGCCCGAGCTATACTCAAGAGTACACGATCAATGAAACCCTATGGGGAAAATCAAACTCCGACATCGTACAAGTTGCAAGATCACCCAGCTAGCCTATGATGGGCTGTCACTAGATAGGCTTAACTGTCAACTTTCCCATGGCTGCGACCTTCTCAGCCCGAGCTGCACTCAAGAGTTCACGAACAATGAAACCCTATGGGGAAAATCAAACTCCGACATGGTACATGTTGCAAGATCACCCAGCTAGCCTATGATGGGCTGTCACTAGATAGGCTTAACTGTCAACTTTCCCATGGCTGTGTCATTCTCAGCCCGAGCTACACTCAAGAGTACACGATAAATGAAGCGCTAAGGGGAAAATAGAAATCCTGCTTGATACAAGTTGCCGAGTAAGCGATCAATGAAACCCTATGGTGAAAATCAAACTCCGGCATGATACAAGTTGCAAGATCACCCAGCTAGCCTATGATGGGCTGTCACTAGATAGGCTTAACTGTCAACTTTCCCATGGCTGCGACCTTCTCAGCCCGAGCTATACTCAAGAGTACACGATCAATGAAACCCTATGGGGAAAATCAAACTCCGACATGGTACAAGTTGCAAGATCACCCAGCTAGCCTATGATGGGCTGTCACTAGATAGGCTTAACTGTCAACTTTCCCATGGCTGCGACCTTCTCAGCCCGAGCTGCACTCAAGAGTTCACGATCAATGAAACCCTATGGGGAAAATCAAACTCCGACATGGTACATGTTGCAAGATCACCCAGCTAGCCTATGATGGGCTGTCACTAGATAGGCTTAACTGTCAACTTTCCCATGGCTGTGTCATTCTCAGCCCGAGCTACACTCATGAGTACACGATCAATGAAGCGCTAAGGGGAAAATAGAAATCCTGCTTGATACAAGTTGCCGAGTAAGCGATCAATGAAACCCTATGGTGAAAATCAAACTCCGGCATGATACAAGTTGCAAGATCACCCAGCTAGCCTATGATGGGCTGTCACTAGATAGGCTTAACTGTCAACTTTCCCATGGCTGCGACCTTCTCAGCCCGAGCTATACTCAAGAGTACACGATCAATGAAACCCTATGGGGAAAATCAAACTCCGACATGGTACAAGTTGCAAGATCACCCAGCTAGCCTATGATGGGCTGTCACTAGATAGGCTTAACTGTCAACTTTCCCATGGCTGTGTCATTCTCAGCCCGAGCTACACTCAAGAGTACACGATAAAATGAAGCGCTAAAGGGAAAATAGAAATCCTGCTTGATACAAGTTGCCGAGTTAGCGATCAATGAAACCCTATGGGGAAAATCAAACTCCGGCATGATACAAGTTGCAAGATCACCCAGCTAGCCTATGATGGGCTGTCATTAGATAGGCTTAACTGTCAACTTTCCCATGGCTGCGACCTTCTCAGCCCGAGCTATACTCAAGAGTACACGATCAATGAAACCCTATGGGGAAAATCAAACTCCGACATGGTACAAGTTGCAAGATCACCCAGCTAGCCTATGATGGGCTGTCACTAGATAGGCTTAACTGTCAACTTTCCCATGGCTGCGACCTTCTCAGCCCGAGCTGCACTCAAGAGTTCACGATCAATGAAACCCTATGGGGAAAATCAAACTCCGACATGGTACATGTTGCAAGATCACCCAGCTAGCCTATGATGGGCTGTCACTAGATAGGCTTAACTGTCAACTTTCCCATGGCTGTGTCATTCTCAGCCCGAGCTACACTCAAGAGTACACGATAAATGAAGCGCTAAGGGGAAAATAGAAATCCTGCTTGATACAAGTTGCCGAGTAAGCGATCAATGAAACCCTATGGTGAAAATCAAACTCCGGCATGATACAAGTTGCAAGATCACCCAGCTAGCCTATGATGGGCTGTCACTAGATAGGCTTAACTGTCAACTTTCCATGGCTGCGACCTTCTCAGCCCGAGCTATACTCAAGAGTACACGATCAATGAAACCCTATGGGGAAAATCAAACTCCGACATGGTACAAGTTGCAAGATCACCCAGCTAGCCTATGATGGGCTGTCACTAGATAGGCTTAACTGTCAACTTTCCCATGGCTGCGACCTTCTCAGCCCGAGCTGCACTCAAGAGTACACGATCAATGAAACCCTATGGGGAAAATCAAACTCCGACATGGTACAAGTTGCAAGATCACCCAGCTAGCCTATGATGGGCTGTCACTAGATAGGCTTAACTGTCAACTTTCCCATGGCTGTGTCATTCTCAGCCCGAGCTACACTCAAGAGTACACGATCAATGAAGCGCTAAGGGGAAAATAAAAATCCTGCTTGATACAAGTTGCCGAGTAAGCGATCAATGAAACCCTATGGTGAAAATCAAACTCCGGCATGATACAAGTTGCAAGATCACCCAGCTAGCCTATGATGGGCTCTCACTAGATAGGCTTAACTGTCAACTTTCCCATGGCTGCGACCTTCTCAGCCCGAGCTATACTCAAGAGTACACGATCAATGAAACCCTATGGGGAAAATCAAACTCCGACATCGTACAAGTTGCAAGATCACCCAGCTAGCCTATGATGGGCTGTCACTAGATAGGCTTAACTGTCAACTTTCCCATGGCTGCGACCTTCTCAGCCCGAGCTGCACTCAAGAGTTCACGAACAATGAAACCCTATGGGGAAAATCAAACTCCGACATGTTACATGTTGCAAGATCACCCAG
Organism: Leptodactylus fuscus; assembly: GCF_031893055.1. Classification (NCBI taxonomy): domain Eukaryota; kingdom Metazoa; phylum Chordata; class Amphibia; order Anura; family Leptodactylidae; genus Leptodactylus; species Leptodactylus fuscus. Next base: position 54,202 of record NW_027440712.1, on the reverse strand, counting down.
CTAGCCTATGATGGGCTGTCACTAGATAGGCTTAACTGTCAACTTTCCCATGGCTGTGTCATTCTCAGCCCGAGCTACACTCAAGAGTACACGATAAATGAAGCGCTAAGGGGAAAATAGAAATCCTGCTTGATACAAGTTGCCGAGTAAGCGATCAATGAAACCCTATGGTGAAAATCAAACTCCGGCATGATACAAGTTGCAAGATCACCCAGCTAGCCTATGATGGGCTGTCACTAGATAGGCTTAACTGTCAACTTTCCCATGGCTGCGACCTTCTCAGCCCGAGCTATACTCAAGAGTACACGATCAATGAAACCCTATGGGGAAAATCAAACTCCGACATGGTACAAGTTGCAAGATCACCCAGCTAGCCTATGATGGGCTGTCACTAGATAGGCTTAACTGTCAACTTTCCCATGGCTGCGACCTTCTCAGCCCGAGCTGCACTCAAGAGTTCACGATCAATGAAACCCTATGGGGAAAATCAAACTCCGACATGGTACATGTTGCAAGATCACCCAGCTAGCCTATGATGGGCTGTCACTAGATAGGCTTAACTGTCAACTTTCCCATGGCTGTGTCATTCTCAGCCCGAGCTACACTCATGAGTACACGATCAATGAAGCGCTAAGGGGAAAATAGAAATCCTGCTTGATACAAGTTGCCGAGTAAGCGATCAATGAAACCCTATGGTGAAAATCAAACTCCGGCATGATACAAGTTGCAAGATCACCCAGCTAGCCTATGATGGGCTGTCACTAGATAGGCTTAACTGTCAACTTTCCCATGGCTGCGACCTTCTCAGCCCGAGCTATACTCAAGAGTACACGATCAATGAAACCCTATGGGGAAAATCAAACTCCGACATGGTACAAGTTGCAAGATCACCCAGCTAGCCTATGATGGGCTGTCACTAGATAGGCTTAACTGTCAACTTTCCCATGGCTGTGTCATTCTCAGCCCGAGCTACACTCAAGAGTACACGATAAAATGAAGCGCTAAAGGGAAAATAGAAATCCTGCTTGATACAAGTTGCCGAGTTAGCGATCAATGAAACCCTATGGGGAAAATCAAACTCCGGCATGATACAAGTTGCAAGATCACCCAGCTAGCCTATGATGGGCTGTCATTAGATAGGCTTAACTGTCAACTTTCCCATGGCTGCGACCTTCTCAGCCCGAGCTGCACTCAAGAGTACACGATCAATGAAACCCTATGGGGAAAATCAAACTCCGACATGGTACAAGTTGCAAGATCACCCAGCTAGCCTATGATGGGCTGTCACTAGATAGGCTTAACTGTCAACTTTCCCATGGCTGTGTCATTCTCAGCCCGAGCTACACTCAAGAGTACACGATCAATGAAGCGCTAAGGGGAAAATAGAAATCCTGCTTGATACAAGTTGCCGAGTAAGCGATCAATGAAACCCTATGGTGAAAAATCAAACTCCGGCATGATACAAGTTGCAAGATCACCCAGCTAGCCTATGATGGGCTGTCACTAGATAGGCTTAACTGTCAACTTTCCCATGGCTGCGACCTTCTCAGCCCGAGCTATACTCAAGAGTACACGATCAATGAAACCCTATGGGGAAAATCAAACTCCGATATGGTACAAGTTGCAAGATCACCCAGCTAGCCTATGATGGGCTGTCACTAGATAGGCTTAACTGTCAACTTTCCCATGGCTGCGACCTTCTCAGCCCGAGCTGCACTCAAGAGTTCACGATCAATGAAACCCTATTGGGAAAATCAAACTCCGACATGGTACATGTTGCAAGATCACCCAGCTAGCCTATGATGGGCTGTCACTAGATAGGCTTAACTGTCAACTTTCCCATGGCTGTGTCATTCTCAGCCCGAGCTACACTCAAGAGTACACGATAAATGAAGCGCTAAGGGGAAAATAGAAATCCTGCTTGATACAAGAGCCGAGTAAGCGATCAATGAAACCCTATGGTGAAAATCAAACTCCGGCATGATACAAGTTGCAAGATCACCCAGCTAGCCTATGATGGGCTGTCACTAGATAGGCTTAACTGTCAACTTTCCCATGGCTGCGACCTTCTCAGCCCGAGCTATACTCAAGAGTACACGATCAATGAAACCCTATGGGGAAAATCAAACTCCGACATGGTACAAGTTGCAAGATCACCCAGCTAGCCTATGATGGGCTGTCACTAGATAGGCTTAACTGTCAACTTTCCCATGGCTGCGACCTTCTCAGCCCGAGCTGCACTCAAGAGTTCACGATCAATGAAACCCTATGGGGAAAATCAAACTCCGACATGGTACATGTTGCAAGATCACCCAGCTAGCCTATGATGGGCTGTCACTAGATAGGCTTAACTGTCAACTTTCCCATGGCTGTGTCATTCTCAGCCCGAGCTACACTCAAGAGTACACGATAAATGAAGCGCTAAGGGGAAAATAGAAATCCTGCTTGATACAAGTTGCCGAGTAAGCGATCAATGAAACCCTATGGTGAAAATCAAACTCCGGCATGATACAAGTTGCAAGATCACCCAGCTAGCCTATGATGGGCTGTCACTAGATAGGCTTAACTGTCAACTTTCCCATGGCTGCGACCTTCTCAGCCCGAGCTATACTCAAGAGTACACGATCAATGAAACCCTATGGGGAAAATCAAACTCCGACATGGTACAAGTTGCAAGATCACCCAGCTAGCCTATGATGGGCTGTCACTAGATAGGCTTAACTGTCAACTTTCCCATGGCTGCGACCTTCTCAGCCCGAGCTGCACTCAAGAGTACACGATCAATGAAACCCTATGGGGAAAATCAAACTCCGACATGGTACAAGTTGCAAGATCACCCAGCTAGCCTATGATGGGCTGTCACTAGATAGGCTTAACTGTCAACTTTCCCATGGCTGTGTCATTCTCAGCCCGAGCTACACTCAAGAGTACACGATCAATGAAGCGCTAAGGGGAAAATAAAAATCCTGCTTGATACAAGTTGCCGAGTAAGCGATCAATGAAACCCTATGGTGAAAATCAAACTCCGGCATGATACAAGTTGCAAGATCACCCAGCTAGCCTATGATGGGCTCTCACTAGATAGGCTTAACTGTCAACTTTCCCATGGCTGCGACCTTCTCAGCCCGAGCTATACTCAAGAGTACACGATCAATGAAACCCTATGGGGAAAATCAAACTCCGACATCGTACAAGTTGCAAGATCACCCAGCTAGCCTATGATGGGCTGTCACTAGATAGGCTTAACTGTCAACTTTCCCATGGCTGCGACCTTCTCAGCCCGAGCTGCACTCAAGAGTTCACGAACAATGAAACCCTATGGGGAAAATCAAACTCCGACATGGTACATGTTGCAAGATCACCCAGCTAGCCTATGATGGGCTGTCACTAGATAGGCTTAACTGTCAACTTTCCCATGGCTGTGTCATTCTCAGCCCGAGCTACACTCAAGAGTACACGATAAATGAAGCGCTAAGGGGAAAATAGAAATCCTGCTTGATACAAGTTGCCGAGTAAGCGATCAATGAAACCCTATGGTGAAAATCAAACTCCGGCATGATACAAGTTGCAAGATCACCCAGCTAGCCTATGATGGGCTGTCACTAGATAGGCTTAACTGTCAACTTTCCCATGGCTGCGACCTTCTCAGCCCGAGCTATACTCAAGAGTACACGATCAATGAAACCCTATGGGGAAAATCAAACTCCGACATGGTACAAGTTGCAAGATCACCCAGCTAGCCTATGATGGGCTGTCACTAGATAGGCTTAACTGTCAACTTTCCCATGGCTGCGACCTTCTCAGCCCGAGCTGCACTCAAGAGTTCACGATCAATGAAACCCTATGGGAAAATCAAACTCCGACATGGTACATGTTGCAAGATCACCCAGCTAGCCTATGATGGGCTGTCACTAGATAGGCTTAACTGTCAACTTTCCCATGGCTGTGTCATTCTCAGCCCGAGCTACACTCATGAGTACACGATCAATGAAGCGCTAAGGGGAAAATAGAAATCCTGCTTGATACAAGTTGCCGAGTAAGCGATCAATGAAACCCTATGGTGAAAATCAAACTCCGGCATGATACAAGTTGCAAGATCACCCAGCTAGCCTATGATGGGCTGTCACTAGATAGGCTTAACTGTCAACTTTCCCATGGCTGCGACCTTCTCAGCCCGAGCTATACTCAAGAGTACACGATCAATGAAACCCTATGGGGAAAATCAAACTCCGACATGGTACAAGTTGCAAGATCACCCAGCTAGCCTATGATGGGCTGTCACTAGATAGGCTTAACTGTCAACTTTCCCATGGCTGTGTCATTCTCAGCCCGAGCTACACTCAAGAGTACACGATAAAATGAAGCGCTAAAGGGAAAATAGAAATCCTGCTTGATACAAGTTGCCGAGTTAGCGATCAATGAAACCCTATGGGGAAAATCAAACTCCGGCATGATACAAGTTGCAAGATCACCCAGCTAGCCTATGATGGGCTGTCATTAGATAGGCTTAACTGTCAACTTTCCCATGGCTGCGACCTTCTCAGCCCGAGCTGCACTCAAGAGTACACGATCAATGAAACCCTATGGGGAAAATCAAACTCCGACATGGTACAAGTTGCAAGATCACCCAGCTAGCCTATGATGGGCTGTCACTAGATAGGCTTAACTGTCAACTTTCCCATGGCTGTGTCATTCTCAGCCCGAGCTACACTCAAGAGTACACGATCAATGAAGCGCTAAGGGGAAAATAGAAATCCTGCTTGATACAAGTTGCCGAGTAAGCGATCAATGAAACCCTATGGTGAAAATCAAACTCCGGCATGATACAAGTTGCAAGATCACCCAGCTAGCCTATGATGGGCTGTCACTAGATAGGCTTAACTGTCAACTTTCCCATGGCTGCGACCTTCTCAGCCCGAGCTATACTCAAGAGTACACGATCAATGAAACCCTATGGGGAAAATCAAACTCCGATATGGTACAAGTTGCAAGATCACCCAGCTAGCCTATGATGGGCTGTCACTAGATAGGCTTAACTGTCAACTTTCCCATGGCTGCGACCTTCTCAGCCCGAGCTGCACTCAAGAGTTCACGATCAATGAAACCCTATTGGGAAAATCAAACTCCGACATGGTACATGTTGCAAGATCACCCAGCTAGCCTATGATGGGCTGTCACTAGATAGGCTTAACTGTCAACTTTCCCATGGCTGTGTCATTCTCAGCCCGAGCTACACTCAAGAGTACACGATAAATGAAGCGCTAAGGGGAAAATAGAAATCCTGCTTGATACAAGAGCCGAGTAAGCGATCAATGAAACCCTATGGTGAAAATCAAACTCCGGCATGATACAAGTTGCAAGATCACCCAGCTAGCCTATGATGGGCTGTCACTAGATAGGCTTAACTGTCAACTTTCCCATGGCTGCGACCTTCTCAGCCCGAGCTATACTCAAGAGTACACGATCAATGAAACCCTATGGGGAAAATCAAACTCCGACATGGTACAAGTTGCAAGATCACCCAGCTAGCCTATGATGGGCTGTCACTAGATAGGCTTAACTGTCAACTTTCCCATGGCTGCGACCTTCTCAGCCCGAGCTGCACTCAAGAGTACACGATCAATGAAACCCTACGGGGAAAATCAAACTCCGACATGGTACAAGTTGCAAGATCACCCAGCTAGCCTATGATGGGCTGTCACTAGATAGGCTTAACTGTCAACTTTCCCATGGCTGTGTCATTCTCAGCCCGAGCTACACTCATGAGTACACGATCAATGAAGCGCTAAGGGGAAAATAGAAATCCTGCTTGATACAAGTTGCCGAGTAAGCGATCAATGAAACCCTATGGTGAAAATCAAACTCCGGCATGATACAAGTTGCAAGATCACCCAGCTAGCCTATGATGGGCTGTCACTAGATAGGCTTAACTGTCAACTTTCCCATGGCTGCGACCTTCTCAGCCCGAGCTATACTCAAGAGTACACGATCAATGAAACCCTATGGGGAAAATCAAACTCCGACATGGTACAAGTTGCAAGATCACCCAGCTAGCCTATGATGGGCTGTCACTAGATAGGCTTAACTGTCAACTTTCCCATGGCTGCGACCTTCTCAGCCCGAGCTGCACTCAAGAGTTCACGATCAATGAAACCCTATGGGGAAAATCAAACTCCGACATGGTACATGTTGCAAGATCACCCAGCTAGCCTATGATGGGCTGTCACTAGATAGGCTTAACTGTCAACTTTCCCATGGCTGTGTCATTCTCAGCCCGAGCTACACTCAAGAGTACACGATAAATGAAGCGCTAAGGGGAAAATAGAAATCCTGCTTGATACAAGTTGCCGAGTAAGCGATCAATGAAACCCTATGGTGAAAATCAAACTCCGGCATGATACAAGTTGCAAGATCACCCAGCTAGCCTATGATGGGCTGTCACTAGATAGGCTTAACTGTCAACTTTCCCATGGCTGCGACCTTCTCAGCCCGAGCCATACTCAAGAGTACACGATCAATGAAACCCTATCAGGAAAATCAAACTCCGACATGGTACAAGTTGCAAGATCACCCAGCTAGCCTATGATGGGCTGTCACTAGATAGGCTTAACTGTCAACTTTCCCATGGCTGCGACCTTCTCAGCCCGAGCTGCACTCAAGAGTTCACGATCAATGAAACCCTATGGGGAAAATCAAACTCCGACATGGTACATGTTGCAAGATCACCCAGCTAGCCTATGATGGGCTGTCACTAGATAGGCTTAACTGTCAACTTTCCCATGGCTATGTCATTCTCAGCCCGAGCTACACTCAAGAGTACACGATAAATGAAGCACTAAGGGGAAAATAGAAATCCTGCTTGATACAAGTTGCCGAGTAAGCGATCAATGAAACCCTATGGTGAAAATCAAACTCCGGCATGATACAAGTTGCAAGATCACCCAGCTAGCCTATGATGGGCTGTCACTAGATAGGCTTAACTGTCAACTTTCCCATGGCTGCGACCTTCTCAGCCCGAGCTATACTCAAGAGTACACGATCAATGAAACCCTATGGGGAGAATCAAACTCCGACATGGTACAAGTTGCAAGATCACCCAGCTAGCCTATGATGGGCTGTCACTAGACAGGCTTAACTGTCAACTTTCCCATGGCTGTGTCATTCTCAGCCCGAGCTACACTCATGAGTACACGATCAATGAAGCGCTAAGGGGAAAATAGAAATCCTGCTTGATACAAGATGCCGAGTAAGCGATCAATGAAACCCTATGGTGAAAATCAAACTCCGGCATGATACAAGTTGCAAGATCACCCAGCTAGCCTATGATGGGCTGTCACTAGATAGGCTTAACTGTCAACTTTCCCATGGCTGCGACCTTCTCAGCCCGAGCTATACTCAAGAGTACACGATCAATGAAACCCTATGGGGAAAATCAAACTCCGACATGGTACAAGTTGCAAGATCACCCAGCTAGCCTATGATGGGCTGTCACTAGATAGGCTTAACTGTCAACTTTCCCATGGCTGTGTCATTCTCAGCCCGAGCTACACTCATGAGTACACGATCAATGAAGCGCTAAGGGGAAAATAGAAATCCTGCTTGATACAAGTTGCCGAGTAAGCGATCAATGAAACCCTATGGTGAAAATCAAACTCCGGCATGATACAAGTTGCAAGATCACCCAGCTAGCCTATGATGGGCTGTCACTAGATAGGCTTAACTGTCAACTTTCCCATGGCTGCGACCTTCTCAGCCCGAGCTATACTCAAGAGTACACGATCAATGAAACCCTATGGGGAAAATCAAACTCCGACATGGTACAAGTTGCAAGATCACCCAGCTAGCCTATGATGGGCTGTCACTAGATAGGCTTAACTGTCAACTTTCCCATGGTTGCGACCTTCTCAGCCCGAGCTGCACTCAAGAGTACACGATCAATGAAACCCTATGGGGAAAATCAAACTCCGACATGGTACAAGTTGCAAGATCACCCAGCTAGCCTATGATGGGCTGTCACTAGATAGGCTTAACTGTCAACTTTCCCATGGCTGTGTCATTCTCAGCCCGAGCTACACTCATGAGTACACGATCAATGAAGCGCTAAGGGGAAAATAGAAATCCTGCTTGATACAAGTTGCCGAGTAAGCGATCAATGAAACCCTATGGTGAAAATCAAACTCCGGCATGATACAAGTTGCAAGATCACCCAGCTAGCCTATGATGGGCTGTCACTAGATAGGCTTAACTGTCAACTTTCCCATGGCTGCGACCTTCTCAGCCCGAGCTATACTCAAGAGTACACGATCAATGAAACCCTATGGGGAAAATCAAACTCCGACATGGTACAAGTTGCAAGATCACCCAGCTAGCCTATGATGGGCTGTCACTAGATAGGCTTAACTGTCAACTTTCCCATGGCTGTGTCATTCTCAGCCCGAGCTACACTCAAGAGTACACGATCAATGAAGCGCTAAGGGGAAAATAGAAATCCTGCTTGATACAAGTTGCCGAGTAAGCGATCAATGAAACCCTATGGGGAAAATCAAACTCCGACATGGTACAAGTTGCAAGATCACCCAGCTAGCCTATGATGGGCTGTCACTAGATAGGCTTAACTGTCAACTTTCCCATGGCTGTGTCATTCTCAGCCCGAGCTACACTCATGAGTACACGATCAATGAAGCGCTAAGGGGAAAATAGAAATCCTGCTTGATACAAGTTGCCGAGTAAGCGATCAATGAAACCCTGTGGTGAAAATCAAACTCCGGCATGATACAAGTTGCAAGATCACCCAGCTAGCCTATGATGGGCTGTCACTAGATAGGCTTAACTGTCAACTTTCCCATGGCTGCGACCTTCTCAGCCCGAGCTATACTCAAGAGTACACGATCAATGAAACCCTATGGGGAAAATCAAACTCCGACATGGTACAAGTTGCAAGATCACCCAGCTAGCCTATGATGGGCTGTCACTAGATAGGCTTAACTGTCAACTTTCCCATGGCTGTGTCATTCTCAGCCCGAGCTACACTCAAGAGTACACGATAAAATGAAGCGCTAAAGGGAAAATAGAAATCCTGCTTGATACAAGTTGCCGAGTTAGCGATCAATGAAACCCTATGGGGAAAATCAAACTCCGGCATGATACAAGTTGCAAGATCACCCAGCTAGCCTATGATGGGCTGTCATTAGATAGGCTTAACTGTCAACTTTCCCATGGCTGCGACCTTCTCAGCCCGAGCTGCACTCAAGAGTACACGATCAATGAAACCCTATGGGGAAAATCAAACTCCGACATGGTACAAGTTGCAAGATCACCCAGCTAGCCTATGATGGGCTGTCACTAGATAGGCTTAACTGTCAACTTTCCCATGGCTGTGTCATTCTCAGCCCGAGCTACACTCAAGAGTACACGATCAATGAAGCGCTAAGGGGAAAATAGAAATCCTGCTTGATACAAGTTGCCGAGTAAGCGATCAATGAAACCCTATGGTGAAAATCAAACTCCGGCATGATACAAGTTGCAAGATCACCCAGCTAGCCTATGATGGGCTGTCACTAGATAGGCTTAACTGTCAACTTTCCCATGGCTGCGACCTTCTCAGCCCGAGCTATACTCAAGAGTACACGATCAATGAAACCCTATGGGGAAAATCAAACTCCGATATGGTACAAGTTGCAAGATCACCCAGCTAGCCTATGATGGGCTGTCACTAGATAGGCTTAACTGTCAACTTTCCCCATGGCTGCGACCTTCTCAGCCCGAGCTGCACTCAAGAGTTCACGATCAATGAAACCCTATTGGGAAAATCAAACTCCGACATGGTACATGTTGCAAGATCACCCAGCTAGCCTATGATGGGCTGTCACTAGATAGGCTTAACTGTCAACTTTCCCATGGCTGTGTCATTCTCAGCCCGAGCTACACTCAAGAGTACACGATAAATGAAGCGCTAAGGGGAAAATAGAAATCCTGCTTGATACAAGAGCCGAGTAAGCGATCAATGAAACCCTATGGTGAAAATCAAACTCCGGCATGATACAAGTTGCAAGATCACCCAGCTAGCCTATGATGGGCTGTCACTAGATAGGCTTAACTGTCAACTTTCCCATGGCTGCGACCTTCTCAGCCCGAGCTATACTCAAGAGTACACGATCAATGAAACCCTATGGGGAAAATCAAACTCCGACATGGTACAAGTTGCAAGATCACCCAGCTAGCCTATGATGGGCTGTCACTAGATAGGCTTAACTGTCAACTTTCCCATGGCTGCGACCTTCTCAGCCCGAGCTGCACTCAAGAGTACACGATCAATGAAACCCTACGGGGAAAATCAAACTCCGACATGGTACAAGTTGCAAGATCACCCAGCTAGCCTATGATGGGCTGTCACTAGATAGGCTTAACTGTCAACTTTCCCATGGCTGTGTCATTCTCAGCCCGAGCTACACTCATGAGTACACGATCAATGAAGCGCTAAGGGGAAAATAGAAATCCTGCTTGATACAAGTTGCCGAGTAAGCGATCAATGAAACCCTATGGTGAAAATCAAACTCCGGCATGATACAAGTTGCAAGATCACCCAGCTAGCCTATGATGGGCTGTCACTAGATAGGCTTAACTGTCAACTTTCCCATGGCTGCGACCTTCTCAGCCCGAGCTATACTCAAGAGTACACGATCAATGAAACCCTATGGGGAAAATCAAACTCCGACATGGTACAAGTTGCAAGATCACCCAGCTAGCCTATGATGGGCTGTCACTAGATAGGCTTAACTGTCAACTTTCCCATGGCTGCGACCTTCTCAGCCCGAGCTGCACTCAAGAGTTCACGATCAATGAAACCCTATGGGGAAAATCAAACTCCGACATGGTACATGTTGCAAGATCACCCAGCTAGCCTATGATGGGCTGTCACTAGATAGGCTTAACTGTCAACTTTCCCATGGCTGTGTCATTCTCAGCCCGAGCTACACTCAAGAGTACACGATAAATGAAGCGCTAAGGGGAAAATAGAAATCCTGCTTGATACAAGTTGCCGAGTAAGCGATCAATGAAACCCTATGGTGAAAATCAAACTCCGGCATGATACAAGTTGCAAGATCACCCAGCTAGCCTATGATGGGCTGTCACTAGATAGGCTTAACTGTCAACTTTCCCATGGCTGCGACCTTCTCAGCCCGAGCCATACTCAAGAGTACACGATCAATGAAACCCTATCAGGAAAATCAAACTCCGACATGGTACAAGTTGCAAGATCACCCAGCTAGCCTATGATGGGCTGTCACTAGATAGGCTTAACTGTCAACTTTCCCATGGCTGCGACCTTCTCAGCCCGAGCTGCACTCAAGAGTTCACGATCAATGAAACCCTATGGGGAAAATCAAACTCCGACATGGTACATGTTGCAAGATCACCCAGCTAGCCTATGATGGGCTGTCACTAGATAGGCTTAACTGTCAACTTTCCCATGGCTATGTCATTCTCAGCCCGAGCTACACTCAAGAGTACACGATAAATGAAGCACTAAGGGGAAAATAGAAATCCTGCTTGATACAAGTTGCCGAGTAAGCGATCAATGAAACCCTATGGTGAAAATCAAACTCCGGCATGATACAAGTTGCAAGATCACCCAGCTAGCCTATGATGGGCTGTCACTAGATAGGCTTAACTGTCAACTTTCCCATGGCTGCGACCTTCTCAGCCCGAGCTATACTCAAGAGTACACGATCAATGAAACCCTATGGGGAGAATCAAACTCCGACATGGTACAAGTTGCAAGATCACCCAGCTAGCCTATGATGGGCTGTCACTAGACAGGCTTAACTGTCAACTTTCCCATGGCTGTGTCATTCTCAGCCCGAGCTACACTCATGAGTACACGATCAATGAAGCGCTAAGGGGAAAATAGAAATCCTGCTTGATACAAGATGCCGAGTAAGCGATCAATGAAACCCTATGGTGAAAATCAAACTCGGCATGATACAAGTTGCAAGATCACCCAGCTAGCCTATGATGGGCTGTCACTAGATAGGCTTAACTGTCAACTTTCCCATGGCTGCGACCTTCTCAGCCCGAGCTATACTCAAGAGTACACGATCAATGAAACCCTATGGGGAAAATCAAACTCCGACATGGTACAAGTTGCAAGATCACCCAGCTAGCCTATGATGGGCTGTCACTAGATAGGCTTAACTGTCAACTTTCCCATGGCTGTGTCATTCTCAGCCCGAGCTACACTCATGAGTACACGATCAATGAAGCGCTAAGGGGAAAATAGAAATCCTGCTTGATACAAGTTGCCGAGTAAGCGATCAATGAAACCCTATGGTGAAAATCAAACTCCGGCATGATACAAGTTGCAAGATCACCCAGCTAGCCTATGATGGGCTGTCACTAGATAGGCTTAACTGTCAACTTTCCCATGGCTGCGACCTTCTCAGCCCGAGCTATACTCAAGAGTACACGATCAATGAAACCCTATGGGGAAAATCAAACTCCGACATGGTACAAGTTGCAAGATCACCCAGCTAGCCTATGATGGGCTGTCACTAGATAGGCTTAACTGTCAACTTTCCCATGGTTGCGACCTTCTCAGCCCGAGCTGCACTCAAGAGTACACGATCAATGAAACCCTATGGGGAAAATCAAACTCCGACATGGTACAAGTTGCAAGATCACCCAGCTAGCCTATGATGGGCTGTCACTAGATAGGCTTAACTGTCAACTTTCCCATGGCTGTGTCATTCTCAGCCCGAGCTACACTCATGAGTACACGATCAATGAAGCGCTAAGGGGAAAATAGAAATCCTGCTTGATACAAGTTGCCGAGTAAGCGATCAATGAAACCCTATGGTGAAAATCAAACTCCGGCATGATACAAGTTGCAAGATCACCCAGCTAGCCTATGATGGGCTGTCACTAGATAGGCTTAACTGTCAACTTTCCCATGGCTGCGACCTTCTCAGCCCGAGCTATACTCAAGAGTACACGATCAATGAAACCCTATGGGGAAAATCAAACTCCGACATGGTACAAGTTGCAAGATCACCCAGCTAGCCTATGATGGGCTGTCACTAGATAGGCTTAACTGTCAACTTTCCCATGGCTGTGTCATTCTCAGCCCGAGCTACACTCAAGAGTACACGATCAATGAAGCGCTAAGGGGAAAATAGAAATCCTGCTTGATACAAGTTGCCGAGTAAGCGATCAATGAAACCCTATGGGGAAAATCAAACTCCGACATGGTACAAGTTGCAAGATCACCCAGCTAGCCTATGATGGGCTGTCACTAGATAGGCTTAACTGTCAACTTTCCCATGGCTGTGTCATTCTCAGCCCGAGCTACACTCATGAGTACACGATCAATGAAGCGCTAAGGGGAAAATAGAAATCCTGCTTGATACAAGTTGCCGAGTAAGCGATCAATGAAACCCTGTGGTGAAAATCAAACTCCGGCATGATACAAGTTGCAAGATCACCCAGCTAGCCTATGATGGGCTGTCACTAGATAGGCTTAACTGTCAACTTTCCCATGGCTGCGACCTTCTCAGCCCGAGCTATACTCAAGAGTACACGATCAATGAAACCCTATGGGGAAAATCAAACTCCGACATGGTACAAGTTGCAAGATCACCCAGCTAGCCTATGATGGGCTGTCACTAGATAGGCTTAACTGTCAACTTTCCCATGGCTGCGACCTTCTCAGCCCGAGCTGCACTCAAGAGTACACGATCAATGAAACCCTATGGGGAAAATCAAACTCCGACATGGTACAAGTTGCAAGATCACCCAGCTAGCCTATGATGGGCTGTCACTAGATAGGCTTAACTGTCAACTTTCCCATGGCTGTGTCATTCTCAGCCCGAGCTACACTCATGAGTACACGATCAATGAAGCGCTAAGGGGAAAATAGAAATCCTGCTTGATACAAGTTGCCGAGTAAGCGATCAATGAAACCCTATGGTGAAAATCAAACTCCGGCATGATACAAGTTGCAAGATCACCCAGCTAGCCTATGATGGGCTGTCACTAGATAGGCTTAACTGTCAACTTTCCCATGGCTGCGACCTTCTCAGCCCGAGCTATACTCAAGAGTACACGATCAATGAAACCCTATGGGGAAAATCAAACTCCGACATGGTACAAGTTGCAAGATCACCCAGCTAGCCTATGATGGGCTGTCACTAGATAGGCTTAACTGTCAACTTTCCCATGGCTGCGACCTTCTCAGCCCGAGCTGCACTCAAGAGTACACGATCAATGAAACCCTATGGGGAAAATCAAACTCCGACATGGTACAAGTTGCAAGATCACCCAGCTAGCCTATGATGGGCTGTCACTAGATAGGCTTAACTGTCAACTTTCCCATGGCTGTGTTATCTCAGCCCGAGCTACACTCATGAGTACACGATCAATGAAGCGCTAAGGGGAAAATAGAAATCCTGCTTGATACAAGTTGCCGAGTAAGCGATCAATGAAACCCTATGGTGAAAATCAAACTCCGGCATGATACAAGTTGCAAGATCACCCAGCTAGCCTATGATGGGCTGTCACTAGATAGGCTTAACTGTCAACTTTCCCATGGCTGCGACCTTCTCAGCCCGAGCTATACTCAAGAGTACACGATCAATGAAACCCTATGGGGAAAATCAAACTCCGACATGGTACAAGTTGCAAGATCACCCAGCTAGCCTATGATGGGCTGTCACTAGATAGGCTTAACTGTCAACTTTCCCATGGCTGCGACCTTCTCAGCCCGAGCTGCACTCAAGAGTTCACGATCAATGAAACCCTATGGGGAAAATCAAACTCCGACATGGTACATGTTGCAAGATCACCCAGCTAGCCTATGATGGGCTGTCACTAGATAGGCTTAACTGTCAACTTTCCCATGGCTGTGTCATTCTCAGCCCGAGCTACACTCATGAGTACACGATCAATGAAGCGCTAAGGGGAAAATAGAAATCCTGCTTGATACAAGTTGCCGAGTAAGCGATCAATGAAACCCTATGGTGAAAATCAAACTCCGGCATGATACAAGTTGCAAGATCACCCAGCTAGCCTATGATGGGCTGTCACTAGATAGGCTTAACTGTCAACTTTCCCATGGCTGCGACCTTCTCAGCCCGAGCTGCACTCAAGAGTACACGATCAATGAAACCCTATGGGGAAAATCAAACTCCGACATGGTACAAGTTGCAAGATCACCCAGCTAGCCTATGATGGGCTGTCACTAGATAGGCTTAACTGTCAACTTTCCCATGGCTGTGTCATTCTCAGCCCGAGCTACACTCAAGAGTACACGATCAATGAAGCGCTAAGGGGAAAATAGAAATCCTGCTTGATGCAAGTTGCCGAGTAAGCGATCAATGAAACCCTATGGTGAAAATCAAACTCCGGCATGATACAAGTTGCAAGATCACCCAGCTAGCCTATGATGGGCTGTCACTAGATAGGCTTAACTGTCAACTTTCCCATGGCTGCGACCTTCTCAGCCCGAGCTATACTCAAGAGTACACGATCAATGAAACCCTATGGGGAAAATCAAACTCCGACATGGTACAAGTTGCAAGATCACCCAGCTAGCCTATGATGGGCTGTCACTAGATAGGCTTAACTGTCAACTTTCCCATGGCTGCGACCTTCTCAGCCCGAGCTGCACTCAAGAGTTCACGATCAATGAAACCCTATGGGGAAAATCAAACTCCGACATGGTACATGTTGCAAGATCACCCAGCTAGCCTATGATGGGCTGTCACTAGATAGGCTTAACTGTCAACTTTCCCATGGCTGTGTCATTCTCAGCCCGAGCTACACTCAAGAGTACACGATCAATGAAGCGCTAAGGGGAAAATAGAAATCCTGCTTGATACAAGTTGCCGAGTAAGCGATCAATGAAACCCTATGGTGAAAATCAAACTCCGGCATGATACAAGTTGCAAGATCACCCAGCTAGCCTATGATGGGCTGTCACTAGATAGGCTTAACTGTCAACTTTCCCATGGCTGCGACCTTCTCAGCCCGAGCTGCACTCAAGAGTACACGATCAATGAAACCCTATGGGGAAAATCAAACTCCGACATGGTACAAGTTGCAAGATCACCCAGCTAGCCTATGATGGGCTGTCACTAGATAGGCTTAACTGTCAACTTTCCCATGGCTGTGTCATTCTCAGCCCGAGCTACACTCATGAGTACACGATCAATGAAGCGCTAAGGGGAAAATAGAAATCCTGCTTGATACAAGTTGCCGAGTAAGCGATCAATGAAACCCTATGGTGAAAATCAAACTCCGGCATGATACAAGTTGCAAGATCACCCAGCTAGCCTATGATGGGCTGTCACTAGATAGGCTTAACTGTCAACTTTCCCATGGCTGCGACCTTCTCAGCCCGAGCTATACTCAAGAGTACACGATCAATGAAACCCTATGGGGAAAATCAAACTCCGACATGGTACAAGTTGCAAGATCACCCAGCTAGCCTATGATGGGCTGTCACTAGATAGGCTTAACTGTCAACTTTCCCATGGCTGCGACCTTCTCAGCCCGAGCTGCACTCAAGAGTTCACGATCAATGAAACCCTATGGGGAAAATCAAACTCCGACATGGTACATGTTGCAAGATCACCCAGCTAGCCTATGATGGGCTGTCACTAGATAGGCTTAACTGTCAACTTTCCCATGGCTGTGTCATTCTCAGCCCGAGCTACACTCAAGAGTACACGATAAATGAAGCGCTAAGGGGAAAATAGAAATCCTGCTTGATACAAGTTGCCGAGTAAGCGATCAATGAAACCCTATGGTGAAAATCAAACTCCGGCATGATACAAGTTGCAAGATCACCCAGCTAGCCTATGATGGGCTGTCACTAGATAGGCTTAACTGTCAACTTTCCCATGGCTGCGACCTTCTCAGCCCGAGCTATACTCAAGAGTACACGATCAATGAAACCCTATGGGGAAAATCAAACTCCGACATGGTACAAGTTGCAAGATCACCCAGCTAGCCTATGATGGGCTGTCACTAGACAGGCTTAACTGTCAACTTTCCCATGGCTGTGTCATTCTCAGCCCGAGCTACACTCATGAGTACACGATCAATGAAGCGCTAAGGGGAAAATAGAAATCCTGCTTGATACAAGTTGCCGAGTAAGCGATCAATGAAACCCTATGGTGAAAATCAAACTCCGGCATGATACAAGTTGCAAGATCACCCAGCTAGCCTATGATGGGCTGTCACTAGATAGGCTTAACTGTCAACTTTCCCATGGCTGCGACCTTCTCAGCCCGAGCTATACTCAAGACTACACGATCAATGAAACCCTATGGGGAAAATCAAACTCCGACATGGTACAAGTTGCAAGATCACCCAGCTAGCCTATGATGGGCTGTCACTAGATAGGCTTAACTGTCAACTTTCCCATGGCTGCGACCTTCTCAGCCCGAGCTGCACTCAAGAGTTCACGATCAATGAAACCCTATTGGGAAAATCAAACTCCGACATGGTACATGTTGCAAGATCACCCAGCTAGCCTATGATGGGCTGTCACTAGATAGGCTTAACTGTCAACTTTCCCATGGCTGTGTCATTCTCAGCCCGAGCTACACTCAAGAGTACACGATAAATGAAGCGCTAAGGGGAAAATAGAAATCCTGCTTGATACAAGTTGCCGAGTAAGCGATCAATGAAACCCAATGGTGAAAATCAAACTCCGGCATGATACAAGTTGCAAGATCACCCAGCTAGCCTATGATGGGCTGTCACTAGATAGGCTTAACTGTCAACTTTCCCATGGCTGCGACCTTCTCAGCCCGAGCTGCACTCAAGAGTACACGATCAATGAAACCCTATGGGGAAAATCAAACTCCGACATGGTACAAGTTGCAAGATCACCCAGCTAGCCTATGATGGGCTGTCACTAGATAGGCTTAACTGTCAACTTTCCCATGGCTGTGTCATTCTCAGCCCGAGCTACACTCATGAGTACACGATCAATGAAGCGCTAAGGGGAAAATAGAAATCCTGCTTGATTCAAGTTGCCGAGTAAGCGATCAATGAAACCCTATGGTGAAAATCAAACTCCGGCATGATACAAGTTGCAAGATCACCCAGCTAGCCTATGATGGGCTGTCACTAGATAGGCTTAACTGTCAACTTTCCCATGGCTGCGACCTTCTCAGCCCGAGCTATACTCAAGAGTACACGATCAATGAAACCCTATGGGGAAAATCAAACTCCGACATGGTACAAGTTGCAAGATCACCCAGCTAGCCTATGATGGGCTGTCACTAGATAGGCTTAACTGTCAACTTTCCCATGGCTGCGACCTTCTCAGCCCGAGCTGCACTCAAGAGTACACGATCAATGAAACCCTATGGGGAAAATCAAACTCCGACATGGTACAAGTTGCAAGATCACCCAGCTAGCCTATGATGGGCTGTCACTAGATAGGCTTAACTGTCAACTTTCCCATGGCTGTGTCATTCTCAGCCCGAGCTACACTCAAGAGTACACGATCAATGAAGCGCTAAGGGGAAAATAAAAATCCTGCTTGATACAAGTTGCCGAGTAAGCGATCAATGAAACCCTATGGAGAAAATCAAACTCCGGCATGATACAAGTTGCAAGATCACCCAGCTAGCCTATGATGGGCTCTCACTAGATAGGCTTTACTGTCAACTTTCCCATGGCTGCGACCTTCTCAGCCCGAGCTATACTCAAGAGTACACGATCAATGAAACCCTATGGGGAAAATCAAACTCCGACATCGTACAAGTTGCAAGATCACCCAGCTAGCCTATGATGGGCTGTCACTAGATAGGCTTAACTGTCAACTTTCCCATGGCTGCGACCTTCTCAGCCCGAGCTGCACTCAAGAGTTCACGAACAATGAAACCCTATGGGGAAAATCAAACTCCGACATGGTACATGTTGCAAGATCACCCAGCTAGCCTATGATGGGCTGTCACTAGATAGGCTTAACTGTCAACTTTCCCATGGCTGTGTCATTCTCAGCCCGAGCTACACTCAAGAGTACACGATAAATGAAGCGCTAAGGGGAAAATAGAAATCCTGCTTGATACAAGTTGCCGAGTAAGCGATCAATGAAACCCTATGGTGAAAATCAAACTCCGGCATGATACAAGTTGCAAGATCACCCAGTAGCCTATGATGGGCTGTCACTAGATAGGCTTAACTGTCAACTTTCCCATGGCTGCGACCTTCTCAGCCCGAGCTATACTCAAGAGTACACGATCAATGAAACCCTATGGGGAAAATCAAACTCCGACATGGTACAAGTTGCAAGATCACCCAGCTAGCCTATGATGGGCTGTCACTAGATAGGCTTAACTGTCAACTTTCCCATGGCTGCGACCTTCTCAGCCCGAGCTGCACTCAAGAGTTCACGATCAATGAAACCCTATGGGGAAAATCAAACTCCGACATGGTACATGTTGCAAGATCACCCAGCTAGCCTATGATGGGCTGTCACTAGATAGGCTTAACTGTCAACTTTCCCATGGCTGTGTCATTCTCAGCCCGAGCTACACTCATGAGTACACGATCAATGAAGCGCTAAGGGGAAAATAGAAATCCTGCTTGATACAAGTTGCCGAGTAAGCGATCAATGAAACCCTATGGTGAAAATCAAACTCCGGCATGATACAAGTTGCAAGATCACCCAGCTAGCCTATGATGGGCTGTCACTAGATAGGCTTAACTGTCAACTTTCCCATGGCTGCGACCTTCTCAGCCCGAGCTATACTCAAGAGTACACGATCAATGAAACCCTATGGGGAAAATCAAACTCCGACATGGTACAAGTTGCAAGATCACCCAGCTAGCCTATGATGGGCTGTCACTAGATAGGCTTAACTGTCAACTTTCCCATGGCTGTGTCATTCTCAGCCCGAGCTACACTCAAGAGTACACGATAAAATGAAGCGCTAAAGGGAAAATAGAAATCCTGCTTGATACAAGTTGCCGAGTTAGCGATCAATGAAACCCTATGGGGAAAATCAAACTCCGGCATGATACAAGTTGCAAGATCACCCAGCTAGCCTATGATGGGCTGTCATTAGATAGGCTTAACTGTCAACTTTCCCATGGCTGCGACCTTCTCAGCCCGAGCTGCACTCAAGAGTACACGATCAATGAAACCCTATGGGGAAAATCAAACTCCGACATGGTACAAGTTGCAAGATCACCCAGCTAGCCTATGATGGGCTGTCACTAGATAGGCTTAACTGTCAACTTTCCCATGGCTGTGTCATTCTCAGCCCGAGCTACACTCAAGAGTACACGATCAATGAAGCGCTAAGGGGAAAATAGAAATCCTGCTTGATACAAGTTGCCGAGTAAGCGATCAATGAAACCCTATGGTGAAAATCAAACTCCGGCATGATACAAGTTGCAAGATCACCCAGCTAGCCTATGATGGGCTGTCACTAGATAGGCTTAACTGTCAACTTTCCCATGGCTGCGACCTTCTCAGCCCGAGCTATACTCAAGAGTACACGATCAATGAAACCCTATGGGGAAAATCAAACTCCGATATGGTACAAGTTGCAAGATCACCCAGCTAGCCTATGATGGGCTGTCACTAGATAGGCTTAACTGTCAACTTTCCCATGGCTGCGACCTTCTCAGCCCGAGCTGCACTCAAGAGTTCACGATCAATGAAACCCTATTGGGAAAATCAAACTCCGACATGGTACATGTTGCAAGATCACCCAGCTAGCCTATGATGGGCTGTCACTAGATAGGCTTAACTGTCAACTTTCCCATGGCTGTGTCATTCTCAGCCCGAGCTACACTCAAGAGTACACGATAAATGAAGCGCTAAGGGGAAAATAGAAATCCTGCTTGATACAAGTTGCCGAGTAAGCGATCAATGAAACCCTATGGTGAAAATCAAACTCCGGCATGATACAAGTTGCAAGATCACCCAGCTAGCCTATGATGGGCTGTCACTAGATAGGCTTAACTGTCAACTTTCCCATGGCTGCGACCTTCTCAGCCCGAGCTATACTCAAGAGTACACGATCAATGAAACCCTATGGGGAAAATCAAACTCCGACATGGTACAAGTTGCAAGATCACCCAGCTAGCCTATGATGGGCTGTCACTAGATAGGCTTAACTGTCAACTTTCCCATGGCTGCGACCTTCTCAGCCCGAGCTGCACTCAAGAGTACACGATCAATGAAACCCTACGGGGAAAATCAAACTCCGACATGGTACAAGTTGCAAGATCACCCAGCTAGCCTATGATGGGCTGTCACTAGATAGGCTTAACTGTCAACTTTCCCATGGCTGTGTCATTCTCAGCCCGAGCTACACTCATGAGTACACGATCAATGAAGCGCTAAGGGGAAAATAGAAATCCTGCTTGATACAAGTTGCCGAGTAAGCGATCAATGAAACCCTATGGTGAAAATCAAACTCCGGCATGATACAAGTTGCAAGATCACCCAGCTAGCCTATGATGGGCTGTCACTAGATAGGCTTAACTGTCAACTTTCCCATGGCTGCGACCTTCTCAGCCCGAGCTATACTCAAGAGTACACGATCAATGAAACCCTATGGGGAAAATCAAACTCCGACATGGTACAAGTTGCAAGATCACCCAGCTAGCCTATGATGGGCTGTCACTAGATAGGCTTAACTGTCAACTTTCCCATGGCTGCGACCTTCTCAGCCCGAGCTGCACTCAAGAGTTCACGATCAATGAAACCCTATGGGGAAAATCAAACTCCGACATGGTACATGTTGCAAGATCACCCAGCTAGCCTATGATGGGCTGTCACTAGATAGGCTTAACTGTCAACTTTCCCATGGCTGTGTCATTCTCAGCCCGAGCTACACTCAAGAGTACACGATAAATGAAGCGCTAAGGGGAAAATAGAAATCCTGCTTGATACAAGTTGCCGAGTAAGCGATCAATGAAACCCTATGGTGAAAATCAAACTCCGGCATGATACAAGTTGCAAGATCACCCAGCTAGCCTATGATGGGCTGTCACTAGATAGGCTTAACTGTCAACTTTCCCATGGCTGCGACCTTCTCAGCCCGAGCCATACTCAAGAGTACACGATCAATGAAACCCTATCGGGAAAATCAAACTCCGACATGGTACAAGTTGCAAGATCACCCAGCTAGCCTATGATGGGCTGTCACTAGATAGGCTTAACTGTCAACTTTCCCATGGCTGCGACCTTCTCAGCCCGAGCTGCACTCAAGAGTTCACGATCAATGAAACCCTATGGGGAAAATCAAACTCCGACATGGTACATGTTGCAAGATCACCCAGCTAGCCTATGATGGGCTGTCACTAGATAGGCTTAACTGTCA
Organism: Leptodactylus fuscus; assembly: GCF_031893055.1. Taxonomy (NCBI): domain Eukaryota; kingdom Metazoa; phylum Chordata; class Amphibia; order Anura; family Leptodactylidae; genus Leptodactylus; species Leptodactylus fuscus. The sequence goes on along the minus strand of NW_027440712.1, from coordinate 31,847 downwards.
ACTTTCCCATGGCTATGTCATTCTCAGCCCGAGCTACACTCAAGAGTACACGATAAATGAAGCACTAAGGGGAAAATAGAAATCCTGCTTGATACAAGTTGCCGAGTAAGCGATCAATGAAACCCTATGGTGAAAATCAAACTCCGGCATGATACAAGTTGCAAGATCACCCAGCTAGCCTATGATGGGCTGTCACTAGATAGGCTTAACTGTCAACTTTCCCATGGCTGCGACCTTCTCAGCCCGAGCTATACTCAAGAGTACACGATCAATGAAACCCTATGGGGAGAATCAAACTCCGACATGGTACAAGTTGCAAGATCACCCAGCTAGCCTATGATGGGCTGTCACTAGACAGGCTTAACTGTCAACTTTCCCATGGCTGTGTCATTCTCAGCCCGAGCTACACTCATGAGTACACGATCAATGAAGCGCTAAGGGGAAAATAGAAATCCTGCTTGATACAAGATGCCGAGTAAGCGATCAATGAAACCCTATGGTGAAAATCAAACTCCGGCATGATACAAGTTGCAAGATCACCCAGCTAGCCTATGATGGGCTGTCACTAGATAGGCTTAACTGTCAACTTTCCCATGGCTGCGACCTTCTCAGCCCGAGCTATACTCAAGACTACACGATCAATGAAACCCTATGGGGAAAATCAAACTCCGACATGGTACAAGTTGCAAGATCACCCAGCTAGCCTATGATGGGCTGTCACTAGATAGGCTTAACTGTCAACTTTCCCATGGCTGCGACCTTCTCAGCCCGAGCTGCACTCAAGAGTACACGATCAATGAAACCCTATGGGGAAAATCAAACTCCGACATGGTACAAGTTGCAAGATCACCCAGCTAGCCTATGATGGGCTGTCACTAGATAGGCTTAACTGTCAACTTTCCCATGGCTGCGACCTTCTCAGCCCGAGCTATACTCAAGAGTACACGATCAATGAAACCCTATGGGGAAAATCAAACTCCGACATGGTACAAGTTGCAAGATCACCCAGCTAGCCTATGATGAGCTGTCACTAGATAGGCTTAACTGTCAACTTTCCCATGGCTGCGACCTTCTCAGCCCGAGCTGCACTCAAGAGTTCACGATCAATGAAACCCTATGGGGAAAATCAAACTCCGACATGGTACATGTTGCAAGATCACCCAGCTAGCCTATGATGGGCTGTCACTAGATAGGCTTAACTGTCAAGTTTCCCATGGCTGTGTCATTCTCAGCCCGAGCTACACTCAAGAGTACACGATAAATGAAGCGCTACGGGGAAAATAGAAATCCTGCTTGATACAAGTTGCCGAGTAAGCGATCAATGAAACCCTATGGTGAAAATCAAACTCCGGCATGATACAAGTTGCAAGATCACCCAGCTAGCCTATGATGGGCTGTCACTAGATAGGCTTAACTGTCAACTTTCCCATGGCTGCGACCTTCTCAGCCCGAGCTATACTCAAGAGTACACGATCAATGAAACCCTATGGGGAAAATCAAACTCCGACATGGTACAAGTTGCAAGATCACCCAGCTAGCCTATGATGGGCTGTCACTAGATAGGCTTAACTGTCAACTTTCCCATGGCTGCGACCTTCTCAGCCCGAGCTGCACTCAAGAGTTCACGATCAATGAAACCCTATGGGGAAAATCAAACTCCGACATGGTACATGTTGCAAGATCACCCAGCTAGCCTATGATGGGCTGTCACTAGATAGGCTTAACTGTCAACTTTCCCATGGCTGTGTCATTCTCAGCCCGAGCTACACTCATGAGTACACGATCAATGAAGCGCTAAGGGGAAAATAGAAATCCTGCTTGATACAAGTTGCCGAGTAAGCGATCAATGAAACCCTATGGTGAAAATCAAACTCCGGCATGATACAAGTTGCAAGATCACCCAGCTAGCCTATGATGGGCTGTCACTAGATAGGATTAACTGTCAACTTTCCCATGGCTGCGACCTTCTCAGCCCGAGCTATACTCAAGAGTACACGATCAATGAAACCCTATGGGGAAAATCAAACTCCGACATGGTACAAGTTGCAAGATCACCCAGCTAGCCTATGATGGGCTGTCACTAGATAGGCTTAACTGTCAACTTTCCCATGGTTGCGACCTTCTCAGCCCGAGCTGCACTCAAGAGTACACGACCAATGAAACCCTATGGGGAAAATCAAACTCCGACATGGTACAAGTTGCAAGATCACCCAGCTAGCCTATGATGGGCTGTCACTAGATAGGCTTAACTGTCAACTTTCCCATGGCTGTGTCATTCTCAGCCCGAGCTACACTCATGAGTACACGATCAATGAAGCGCTAAGGGGAAAATAGAAATCCTGCTTGATACAAGTTGCCGAGTAAGCGATCAATGAAACCCTATGGTGAAAATCAAACTCCGGCATGATACAAGTTGCAAGATCACCCAGCTAGCCTATGATGGGCTGTCACTAGATAGGCTTAACTGTCAACTTTCCCATGGCTGCGACCTTCTCAGCCCGAGCTATACTCAAGACTACACGATCAATGAAACCCTATGGGGAAAATCAAACTCCGACATGGTACAAGTTGCAAGATCACCCAGCTAGCCTATGATGGGCTGTCACTAGATAGGCTTAACTGTCAACTTTCCCATGGCTGTGTCATTCTCAGCCCGAGCTACACTCAAGAGTACACGATCAATGAAGCGCTAAGGGGAAAATAGAAATCCTGCTTGATACAAGTTGCCGAGTAAGCGATCAATGAAACCCTATGGGGAAAATCAAACTCCGACATGGTACAAGTTGCAAGATCACCCAGCTAGCCTATGATGGGCTGTCACTAGATAGGCTTAACTGTCAACTTTCCCATGGCTGTGTCATTCTCAGCCCGAGCTACACTCATGAGTACACGATCAATGAAGCGCTAAGGGGAAAATAGAAATCCTGCTTGATACAAGTTGCCGAGTAAGCGATCAATGAAACCCTATGGTGAAAATCAAACTCCGGCATGATACAAGTTGCAAGATCACCCAGCTAGCCTATGATGGGCTGTCACTAGATAGGCTTAACTGTCAACTTTCCCATGGCTGCGACCTTCTCAGCCCGAGCTATACTCAAGAGTACACGATCAATGAAACCCTATGGGGAAAATCAAACTCCGACATGGTACAAGTTGCAAGATCACCCAGCTAGCCTATGATGGGCTGTCACTAGATAGGCTTAACTGTCAACTTTCCCATGGCTGCGACCTTCTCAGCCCGAGCTGCACTCAAGAGTACACGATCAATGAAACCCTATGGGGAAAATCAAACTCCGACATGGTACAAGTTGCAAGATCACCCAGCTAGCCTATGATGGGCTGTCACTAGATAGGCTTAACTGTCAACTTTCCCATGGCTGTGTCATTCTCAGCCCGAGCTACACTCATGAGTACACGATCAATGAAGCGCTAAGGGGAAAATAGAAATCCTGCTTGATACAAGTTGCCGAGTAAGCGATCAATGAAACCCTATGGTGAAAATCAAACTCCGGCATGATACAAGTTGCAAGATCACCCAGCTAGCCTATGATGGGCTGTCACTAGATAGGCTTAACTGTCAACTTTCCCATGGCTGCGACCTTCTCAGCCCGAGCTATACTCAAGAGTACACGATCAATGAAACCCTATGGGGAAAATCAAACTCCGACATGGTACAAGTTGCAAGATCACCCAGCTAGCCTATGATGGGCTGTCACTAGATAGGCTTAACTGTCAACTTTCCCATGGCTGCGACCTTCTCAGCCCGAGCTGCACTCAAGAGTTCACGATCAATGAAACCCTATGGGGAAAATCAAACTCCGACATGGTACATGTTGCAAGATCACCCAGCTAGCCTATGATGGGCTGTCACTAGATAGGCTTAACTGTCAACTTTCCCATGGCTGTGTCATTCTCAGCCCGAGCTACACTCAAGAGTACACGATAAATGAAGCGCTAAGGGGAAAATAGAAATCCTGCTTGATACAAGTTGCCGAGTAAGCGATCAATGAAACCCTATGGTGAAAATCAAACTCCGGCATGATACAAGTTGCAAGATCACCCAGCTAGCCTATGATGGGCTGTCACTAGATAGGCTTAACTGTCAACTTTCCCATGGCTGCGACCTTCTCAGCCCGAGCTATACTCAAGAGTACACGATCAATGAAACCCTATGGGGAAAATCAAACTCCGACATGGTACAAGTTGCAAGGTCACCCAGCTAGCCTATGATGGGCTGTCACTAGACAGGCTTAACTGTCAACTTTCCCATGGCTGTGTCATTCTCAGCCCGAGCTACACTCATGAGTACACGATCAATGAAGCGCTAAGGGGAAAATAGAAATCCTGCTTGATACAAGTTGCCGAGTAAGCGATCAATGAAACCCTATGGTGAAAATCAAACTCCGGCATGATACAAGTTGCAAGATCACCCAGCTAGCCTATGATGGGCTGTCACTAGATAGGCTTAACTGTCAACTTTCCCATGGCTGCGACCTTCTCAGCCCGAGCTATACTCAAGACTACACGATCAATGAAACCCTATGGGGAAAATCAAACTCCGACATGGTACAAGTTGCAAGATCACCCAGCTAGCCTATGATGGGCTGTCACTAGATAGGCTTAACTGTCAACTTTCCCATGGCTGCGACCTTCTCAGCCCGAGCTGCACTCAAGAGTACACGATCAATGAAACCCTACGGGGAAAATCAAACTCCGACATGGTACAAGTTGCAAGATCACCCAGCTAGCCTATGATGGGCTGTCACTAGATAGGCTTAACTGTCAACTTTCCCATGGCTGTGTCATTCTCAGCCCGAGCTACACTCATGAGTACACGATCAATGAAGCGCTAAGGGGAAAATAGAAATCCTGCTTGATACAAGTTGCCGAGTAAGCGATCAATGAAACCCTATGGTGAAAATCAAACTCCGGCATGATACAAGTTGCAAGATCACCCAGCTAGCCTATGATGGGCTGTCACTAGATAGGCTTAACTGTCAACTTTCCCATGGCTGCGACCTTCTCAGCCCGAGCTATACTCAAGAGTACACGATCAATGAAACCCTATGGGGAAAATCAAACTCCGACATGGTACAAGTTGCAAGATCACCCAGCTAGCCTATGATGGGCTGTCACTAGATAGGCTTAACTGTCAACTTTCCCATGGCTGCGACCTTCTCAGCCCGAGCTGCACTCAAGAGTTCACGATCAATGAAACCCTATGGGGAAAATCAAACTCCGACATGGTACATGTTGCAAGATCACCCAGCTAGCCTATGATGGGCTGTCACTAGATAGGCTTAACTGTCAACTTTCCCATGGCTGTGTCATTCTCAGCCCGAGCTACACTCAAGAGTACACGATAAATGAAGCGCTAAGGGGAAAATAGAAATCCTGCTTGATACAAGTTGCCGAGTAAGCGATCAATGAAACCCTATGGTGAAAATCAAACTCCGGCATGATACAAGTTGCAAGATCACCCAGCTAGCCTATGATGGGCTGTCACTAGATAGGCTTAACTGTCAACTTTCCCATGGCTGCGACCTTCTCAGCCCGAGCTATACTCAAGAGTACACGATCAATGAAACCCTATGGGGAAAATCAAACTCCGACATGGTACAAGTTGCAAGATCACCCAGCTAGCCTATGATGGGCTGTCACTAGATAGGCTTAACTGTCAACTTTCCCATGGCTGCGACCTTCTCAGCCCGAGCTGCACTCAAGAGTTCACGATCAATGAAACCCTATGGGGAAAATCAAACTCCGACATGGTACATGTTGCAAGATCACCCAGCTAGCCTATGATGGGCTGTCACTAGATAGGCTTAACTGTCAACTTTCCCATGGCTATGTCATTCTCAGCCCGAGCTACACTCAAGAGTACACGATAAATGAAGCACTAAGGGGAAAATAGAAATCCTGCTTGATACAAGATGCCGAGTAAGCGATCAATGAAACCCTATGGTGAAAATCAAACTCCGGCATGATACAAGTTGCAAGATCACCCAGCTAGCCTATGATGGGCTGTCACTAGATAGGCTTAACTGTCAACTTTCCCATGGCTGCGACCTTCTCAGCCCGAGCTATACTCAAGAGTACACGATCAATGAAACCCTATGGGGAGAATCAAACTCCGACATGGTACAAGTTGCAAGATCACCCAGCTAGCCTATGATGGGCTGTCACTAGACAGGCTTAACTGTCAACTTTCCCATGGCTGTGTCATTCTCAGCCCGAGCTACACTCATGAGTACACGATCAATGAAGCGCTAAGGGGAAAATAGAAATCCTGCTTGATACAAGATGCCGAGTAAGCGATCAATGAAACCCTATGGTGAAAATCAAACTCCGGCATGATACAAGTTGCAAGATCACCCAGCTAGCCTATGATGGGCTGTCACTAGATAGGCTTAACTGTCAACTTTCCCATGGCTGCGACCTTCTCAGCCCGAGCTATACTCAAGACTACACGATCAATGAAACCCTATGGGGAAAATCAAACTCCGACATGGTACAAGTTGCAAGATCACCCAGCTAGCCTATGATGGGCTGTCACTAGATAGGCTTAACTGTCAACTTTCCCATGGCTGCGACCTTCTCAGCCCGAGCTGCACTCAAGAGTACACGATCAATGAAACCCTATGGGGAAAATCAAACTCCGACATGGTACAAGTTGCAAGATCACCCAGCTAGCCTATGATGGGCTGTCACTAGATAGGCTTAACTGTCAACTTTCCCATGGCTGCGACCTTCTCAGCCCGAGCTATACTCAAGAGTACACGATCAATGAAACCCTATGGGGAAAATCAAACTCCGACATGGTACAAGTTGCAAGATCACCCAGCTAGCCTATGATGAGCTGTCACTAGATAGGCTTAACTGTCAACTTTCCCATGGCTGCGACCTTCTCAGCCCGAGCTGCACTCAAGAGTTCACGATCAATGAAACCCTATGGGGAAAATCAAACTCCGACATGGTACATGTTGCAAGATCACCCAGCTAGCCTATGATGGGCTGTCACTAGATAGGCTTAACTGTCAACTTTCCCATGGCTGTGTCATTCTCAGCCCGAGCTACACTCAAGAGTACACGATAAATGAAGCGCTAAGGGGAAAATAGAAATCCTGCTTGATACAAGTTGCCGAGTAAGCGATCAATGAAACCCTATGGTGAAAATCAAACTCCGGCATGATACAAGTTGCAAGATCACCCAGCTAGCCTATGATGGGCTGTCACTAGATAGGCTTAACTGTCAACTTTTCCATGGCTGCGACCTTCTCAGCCCGAGCTATACTCAAGAGTACACGATCAATGAAACCCTATGGGGAAAATCAAACTCCGACATGGTACAAGTTGCAAGATCACCCAGCTAGCCTATGATGGGCTGTCACTAGATAGGCTTAACTGTCAACTTTCCCATGGCTGCGACCTTCTCAGCCCGAGCTGCACTCAAGAGTTCACGATCAATGAAACCCTATGGGGAAAATCAAACTCCGACATGGTACATGTTGCAAGATCACCCAGCTAGCCTATGATGGGCTGTCACTAGATAGGCTTAACTGTCAACTTTCCCATGGCTGTGTCATTCTCAGCCCGAGCTACACTCATGAGTACACGATCAATGAAGCGCTAAGGGGAAAATAGAAATCCTGCTTGATACAAGTTGCCGAGTAAGCGATCAATGAAACCCTATGGTGAAAATCAAACTCCGGCATGATACAAGTTGCAAGATCACCCAGCTAGCCTATGATGGGCTGTCACTAGATAGGCTTAACTGTCAACTTTCCCATGGCTGCGACCTTCTCAGCCCGAGCTATACTCAAGAGTACACGATCAATGAAACCCTATGGGGAAAATCAAACTCCGACATGGTACAAGTTGCAAGATCACCCAGCTAGCCTATGATGGGCTGTCACTAGATAGGCTTAACTGTCAACTTTCCCATGGTTGCGACCTTCTCAGCCCGAGCTGCACTCAAGAGTACACGACCAATGAAACCCTATGGGGAAAATCAAACTCCGACATGGTACAAGTTGCAAGATCACCCAGCTAGCCTATGATGGGCTGTCACTAGATAGGCTTAACTGTCAACTTTCCCATGGCTGTGTCATTCTCAGCCCGAGCTACACTCATGAGTACACGATCAATGAAGCGCTAAGGGGAAAATAGAAATCCTGCTTGATACAAGTTGCCGAGTAAGCGATCAATGAAACCCTATGGTGAAAATCAAACTCCGGCATGATACAAGTTGCAAGATCACCCAGCTAGCCTATGATGGGCTGTCACTAGATAGGCTTAACTGTCAACTTTCCCATGGCTGCGACCTTCTCAGCCCGAGCTATACTCAAGACTACACGATCAATGAAACCCTATGGGGAAAATCAAACTCCGACATGGTACAAGTTGCAAGATCACCCAGCTAGCCTATGATGGGCTGTCACTAGATAGGCTTAACTGTCAACTTTCCCATGGCTGTGTCATTCTCAGCCCGAGCTACACTCAAGAGTACACGATCAATGAAGCGCTAAGGGGAAAATAGAAATCCTGCTTGATACAAGTTGCCGAGTAAGCGATCAATGAAACCCTATGGGGAAAATCAAACTCCGACATGGTACAAGTTGCAAGATCACCCAGCTAGCCTATGATGGGCTGTCACTAGATAGGCTTAACTGTCAACTTTCCCATGGCTGTGTCATTCTCAGCCCGAGCTACACTCATGAGTACACGATCAATGAAGCGCTAAGGGGAAAATAGAAATCCTGCTTGATACAAGTTGCCGAGTAAGCGATCAATGAAACCCTATGGTGAAAATCAAACTCCGGCATGATACAAGTTGCAAGATCACCCAGCTAGCCTATGATGGGCTGTCACTAGATAGGCTTAACTGTCAACTTTCCCATGGCTGCGACCTTCTCAGCCCGAGCTATACTCAAGAGTACACGATCAATGAAACCCTATGGGGAAAATCAAACTCCGACATGGTACAAGTTGCAAGATCACCCAGCTAGCCTATGATGGGCTGTCACTAGATAGGCTTAACTGTCAACTTTCCCATGGCTGCGACCTTCTCAGCCCGAGCTGCACTCAAGAGTACACGATCAATGAAACCCTATGGGGAAAATCAAACTCCGACATGGTACAAGTTGCAAGATCACCCAGCTAGCCTATGATGGGCTGTCACTAGATAGGCTTAACTGTCAACTTTCCCATGGCTGTGTCATTCTCAGCCCGAGCTACACTCATGAGTACACGATCAATGAAGCGCTAAGGGGAAAATAGAAATCCTGCTTGATACAAGTTGCCGAGTAAGCGATCAATGAAACCCTATGGTGAAAATCAAACTCCGGCATGATACAAGTTGCAAGATCACCCAGCTAGCCTATGATGGGCTGTCACTAGATAGGCTTAACTGTCAACTTTCCCATGGCTGCGACCTTCTCAGCCCGAGCTATACTCAAGAGTACACGATCAATGAAACCCTATGGGGAAAATCAAACTCCGACATGGTACAAGTTGCAAGATCACCCAGCTAGCCTATGATGGGCTGTCACTAGATAGGCTTAACTGTCAACTTTCCCATGGCTGCGACCTTCTCAGCCCGAGCTGCACTCAAGAGTTCACGATCAATGAAACCCTATGGGGAAAATCAAACTCCGACATGGTACATGTTGCAAGATCACCCAGCTAGCCTATGATGGGCTGTCACTAGATAGGCTTAACTGTCAACTTTCCCATGGCTGTGTCATTCTCAGCCCGAGCTACACTCAAGAGTACACGATAAATGAAGCGCTAAGGGGAAAATAGAAATCCTGCTTGATACAAGTTGCCGAGTAAGCGATCAATGAAACCCTATGGTGAAAATCAAACTCCGGCATGATACAAGTTGCAAGATCACCCAGCTAGCCTATGATGGGCTGTCACTAGATAGGCTTAACTGTCAACTTTCCCATGGCTGCGACCTTCTCAGCCCGAGCTATACTCAAGAGTACACGATCAATGAAACCCTATGGGGAAAATCAAACTCCGACATGGTACAAGTTGCAAGGTCACCCAGCTAGCCTATGATGGGCTGTCACTAGACAGGCTTAACTGTCAACTTTCCCATGGCTGTGTCATTCTCAGCCCGAGCTACACTCATGAGTACACGATCAATGAAGCGCTAAGGGGAAAATAGAAATCCTGCTTGATACAAGTTGCCGAGTAAGCGATCAATGAAACCCTATGGTGAAAATCAAACTCCGGCATGATACAAGTTGCAAGATCACCCAGCTAGCCTATGATGGGCTGTCACTAGATAGGCTTAACTGTCAACTTTCCCATGGCTGCGACCTTCTCAGCCCGAGCTATACTCAAGACTACACGATCAATGAAACCCTATGGGGAAAATCAAACTCCGACATGGTACAAGTTGCAAGATCACCCAGCTAGCCTATGATGGGCTGTCACTAGATAGGCTTAACTGTCAACTTTCCCATGGCTGCGACCTTCTCAGCCCGAGCTGCACTCAAGAGTACACGATCAATGAAACCCTACGGGGAAAATCAAACTCCGACATGGTACAAGTTGCAAGATCACCCAGCTAGCCTATGATGGGCTGTCACTAGATAGGCTTAACTGTCAACTTTCCCATGGCTGTGTCATTCTCAGCCCGAGCTACACTCATGAGTACACGATCAATGAAGCGCTAAGGGGAAAATAGAAATCCTGCTTGATACAAGTTGCCGAGTAAGCGATCAATGAAACCCTATGGTGAAAATCAAACTCCGGCATGATACAAGTTGCAAGATCACCCAGCTAGCCTATGATGGGCTGTCACTAGATAGGCTTAACTGTCAACTTTCCCATGGCTGCGACCTTCTCAGCCCGAGCTATACTCAAGAGTACACGATCAATGAAACCCTATGGGGAAAATCAAACTCCGACATGGTACAAGTTGCAAGATCACCCAGCTAGCCTATGATGGGCTGTCACTAGATAGGCTTAACTGTCAACTTTCCCATGGCTGCGACCTTCTCAGCCCGAGCTGCACTCAAGAGTTCACGATCAATGAAACCCTATGGGGAAAATCAAACTCCGACATGGTACATGTTGCAAGATCACCCAGCTAGCCTATGATGGGCTGTCACTAGATAGGCTTAACTGTCAACTTTCCCATGGCTGTGTCATTCTCAGCCCGAGCTACACTCAAGAGTACACGATAAATGAAGCGCTAAGGGGAAAATAGAAATCCTGCTTGATACAAGTTGCCGAGTAAGCGATCAATGAAACCCTATGGTGAAAATCAAACTCCGGCATGATACAAGTTGCAAGATCACCCAGCTAGCCTATGATGGGCTGTCACTAGATAGGCTTAACTGTCAACTTTCCCATGGCTGCGACCTTCTCAGCCCGAGCTATACTCAAGAGTACACGATCAATGAAACCCTATGGGGAAAATCAAACTCCGACATGGTACAAGTTGCAAGATCACCCAGCTAGCCTATGATGGGCTGTCACTAGATAGGCTTAACTGTCAACTTTCCCATGGCTGCGACCTTCTCAGCCCGAGCTGCACTCAAGAGTTCACGATCAATGAAACCCTATGGGGAAAATCAAACTCCGACATGGTACATGTTGCAAGATCACCCAGCTAGCCTATGATGGGCTGTCACTAGATAGGCTTAACTGTCAACTTTCCCATGGCTATGTCATTCTCAGCCCGAGCTACACTCAAGAGTACACGATAAATGAAGCACTAAGGGGAAAATAGAAATCCTGCTTGATACAAGTTGCCGAGTAAGCGATCAATGAAACCCTATGGTGAAAATCAAACTCCGGCATGATACAAGTTGCAAGATCACCCAGCTAGCCTATGATGGGCTGTCACTAGATAGGCTTAACTGTCAACTTTCCCATGGCTGCGACCTTCTCAGCCCGAGCTATACTCAAGAGTACACGATCAATGAAACCCTATGGGGAGAATCAAACTCCGACATGGTACAAGTTGCAAGATCACCCAGCTAGCCTATGATGGGCTGTCACTAGACAGGCTTAACTGTCAACTTTCCCATGGCTGTGTCATTCTCAGCCCGAGCTACACTCATGAGTACACGATCAATGAAGCGCTAAGGGGAAAATAGAAATCCTGCTTGATACAAGATGCCGAGTAAGCGATCAATGAAACCCTATGGTGAAAATCAAACTCCGGCATGATACAAGTTGCAAGATCACCCAGCTAGCCTATGATGGGCTGTCACTAGATAGGCTTAACTGTCAACTTTCCCATGGCTGCGACCTTCTCAGCCCGAGCTATGCTCAAGACTACACGATCAATGAAACCCTATGGGGAAAATCAAACTCCGACATGGTACAAGTTGCAAGATCACCCAGCTAGCCTATGATGGGCTGTCACTAGATAGGCTTAACTGTCAACTTTCCCATGGCTGCGACCTTCTCAGCCCGAGCTGCACTCAAGAGTACACGATCAATGAAACCCTATGGGGAAAATCAAACTCCGACATGGTACAAGTTGCAAGATCACCCAGCTAGCCTATGATGGGCTGTCACTAGATAGGCTTAACTGTCAACTTTCCCATGGCTGCGACCTTCTCAGCCCGAGCTATACTCAAGAGTACACGATCAATGAAACCCTATGGGGAAAATCAAACTCCGACATGGTACAAGTTGCAAGATCACCCAGCTAGCCTATGATGAGCTGTCACTAGATAGGCTTAACTGTCAACTTTCCCATGGCTGCGACCTTCTCAGCCCGAGCTGCACTCAAGAGTTCACGATCAATGAAACCCTATGGGGAAAATCAAACTCCGACATGGTACATGTTGCAAGATCACCCAGCTAGCCTATGATGGGCTGTCACTAGATAGGCTTAACTGTCAACTTTCCCATGGCTGTGTCATTCTCAGCCCGAGCTACACTCAAGAGTACACGATAAATGAAGCGCTAAGGGGAAAATAGAAATCCTGCTTGATACAAGTTGCCGAGTAAGCGATCAATGAAACCCTATGGTGAAAATCAAACTCCGGCATGATACAAGTTGCAAGATCACCCAGCTAGCCTATGATGGGCTGTCACTAGATAGGCTTAACTGTCAACTTTCCCATGGCTGCGACCTTCTCAGCCCGAGCTATACTCAAGAGTACACGATCAATGAAACCCTATGGGGAAAATCAAACTCCGACATGGTACAAGTTGCAAGATCACCCAGCTAGCCTATGATGGGCTGTCACTAGATAGGCTTAACTGTCAACTTTCCCATGGCTGCGACCTTCTCAGCCTGAGCTGCACTCAAGAGTTCACGATCAATGAAACCCTATGGGGAAAATCAAACTCCGACATGGTACATGTTGCAAGATCACCCAGCTAGCCTATGATGGGCTGTCACTAGATAGGCTTAACTGTCAACTTTCCCATGGCTGTGTCATTCTCAGCCCGAGCTACACTCATGAGTACACGATCAATGAAGCGCTAAGGGGAAAATAGAAATCCTGCTTGATACAAGTTGCCGAGTAAGCGATCAATGAAACCCTATGGTGAAAATCAAACTCCGGCATGATACAAGTTGCAAGATCACCCAGCTAGCCTATGATGGGCTGTCACTAGATAGGCTTAACTGTCAACTTTCCCATGGCTGCGACCTTCTCAGCCCGAGCTATACTCAAGAGTACACGATCAATGAAACCCTATGGGGAAAATCAAACTCCGACATGGTACAAGTTGCAAGATCACCCAGCTAGCCTATGATGGGCTGTCACTAGATAGGCTTAACTGTCAACTTTCCCATGGTTGCGACCTTCTCAGCCCGAGCTGCACTCAAGAGTACACGACCAATGAAACCCTATGGGGAAAATCAAACTCCGACATGGTACAAGTTGCAAGATCACCCAGCTAGCCTATGATGGGCTGTCACTAGATAGGCTTAACTGTCAACTTTCCCATGGCTGTGTCATTCTCAGCCCGAGCTACACTCATGAGTACACGATCAATGAAGCGCTAAGGGGAAAATAGAAATCCTGCTTGATACAAGTTGCCGAGTAAGCGATCAATGAAACCCTATGGTGAAAATCAAACTCCGGCATGATACAAGTTGCAAGATCACCCAGCTAGCCTATGATGGGCTGTCACTAGATAGGCTTAACTGTCAACTTTCCCATGGCTGCGACCTTCTCAGCCCGAGCTATACTCAAGACTACACGATCAATGAAACCCTATGGGGAAAATCAAACTCCGACATGGTACAAGTTGCAAGATCACCCAGCTAGCCTATGATGGGCTGTCACTAGATAGGCTTAACTGTCAACTTTCCCATGGCTGTGTCATTCTCAGCCCGAGCTACACTCAAGAGTACACGATCAATGAAGCGCTAAGGGGAAAATAGAAATCCTGCTTGATACAAGTTGCCGAGTAAGCGATCAATGAAACCCTATGGGGAAAATCAAACTCCGACATGGTACAAGTTGCAAGATCACCCAGCTAGCCTATGATGGGCTGTCACTAGATAAGCTTAACTGTCAACTTTCCCATGGCTGTGTCATTCTCAGCCCGAGCTACACTCATGAGTACACGATCAATGAAGCGCTAAGGGGAAAATAGAAATCCTGCTTGATACAAGTTGCCGAGTAAGCGATCAATGAAACCCTATGGTGAAAATCAAACTCCGGCATGATACAAGTTGCAAGATCACCCAGCTAGCCTATGATGGGCTGTCACTAGATAGGCTTAACTGTCAACTTTCCCATGGCTGCGACCTTCTCAGCCCGAGCTATACTCAAGAGTACACGATCAATGAAACCCTATGGGGAAAATCAAACTCCGACATGGTACAAGTTGCAAGATCACCCAGCTAGCCTATGATGGGCTGTCACTAGATAGGCTTAACTGTCAACTTTCCCATGGCTGCGACCTTCTCAGCCCGAGCTGCACTCAAGAGTACACGATCAATGAAACCCTATGGGGAAAATCAAACTCCGACATGGTACAAGTTGCAAGATCACCCAGCTAGCCTATGATGGGCTGTCACTAGATAGGCTTAACTGTCAACTTTCCCATGGCTGTGTCATTCTCAGCCCGAGCTACACTCATGAGTACACGATCAATGAAGCGCTAAGGGGAAAATAGAAATCCTGCTTGATACAAGTTGCCGAGTAAGCGATCAATGAAACCCTATGGTGAAAATCAAACTCCGGCATGATACAAGTTGCAAGATCACCCAGCTAGCCTATGATGGGCTGTCACTAGATAGGCTTAACTGTCAACTTTCCCATGGCTGCGACCTTCTCAGCCCGAGCTATACTCAAGAGTACACGATCAATGAAACCCTATGGGGAAAATCAAACTCCGACATGGTACAAGTTGCAAGATCACCCAGCTAGCCTATGATGGGCTGTCACTAGATAGGCTTAACTGTCAACTTTCCCATGGCTGCGACCTTCTCAGCCCGAGCTGCACTCAAGAGTTCACGATCAATGAAACCCTATGGGGAAAATCAAACTCCGACATGGTACATGTTTTAAGATCACCCAGCTAGCCTATGATGGGCTGTCACTAGATAGGCTTAACTGTCAACTTTCCCATGGCTGTGTCATTCTCAGCCCGAGCTACACTCAAGAGTACACGATAAATGAAGCGCTAAGGGGAAAATAGAAATCCTGCTTGATACAAGTTGCCGAGTAAGCGATCAATGAAACCCTATGGTGAAAATCAAACTCCGGCATGATACAAGTTGCAAGATCACCCAGCTAGCCTATGATGGGCTGTCACTAGATAGGCTTAACTGTCAACTTTCCCATGGCTGCGACCTTCTCAGCCCGAGCTATACTCAAGAGTACACGATCAATGAAACCCTATGGGGAAAATCAAACTCCGACATGGTACAAGTTGCAAGGTCACCCAGCTAGCCTATGATGGGCTGTCACTAGACAGGCTTAACTGTCAACTTTCCCATGGCTGTGTCATTCTCAGCCCGAGCTACACTCATGAGTACACGATCAATGAAGCGCTAAGGGGAAAATAGAAATCCTGCTTGATACAAGTTGCCGAGTAAGCGATCAATGAAACCCTATGGTGAAAATCAAACTCCGGCATGATACAAGTTGCAAGATCACCCAGCTAGCCTATGATGGGCTGTCACTAGATAGGCTTAACTGTCAACTTTCCCATGGCTGCGACCTTCTCAGCCCGAGCTATACTCAAGACTACACGATCAATGAAACCCTATGGGGAAAATCAAACTCCGACATGGTACAAGTTGCAAGATCACCCAGCTAGCCTATGATGGGCTGTCACTAGATAGGCTTAACTGTCAACTTTCCCATGGCTGCGACCTTCTCAGCCCGAGCTGCACTCAAGAGTACACGATCAATGAAACCCTACGGGGAAAATCAAACTCCGACATGGTACAAGTTGCAAGATCACCCAGCTAGCCTATGATGGGCTGTCACTAGATAGGCTTAACTGTCAACTTTCCCATGGCTGTGTCATTCTCAGCCCGAGCTACACTCATGAGTACACGATCAATGAAGCGCTAAGGGGAAAATAGAAATCCTGCTTGATACAAGTTGCCGAGTAAGCGATCAATGAAACCCTATGGTGAAAATCAAACTCCGGCATGATACAAGTTGCAAGATCACCCAGCTAGCCTATGATGGGCTGTCACTAGATAGGCTTAACTGTCAACTTTCCCATGGCTGCGACCTTCTCAGCCCGAGCTATACTCAAGAGTACACGATCAATGAAACCCTATGGGGAAAATCAAACTCCGACATGGTACAAGTTGCAAGATCACCCAGCTAGCCTATGATGGGCTGTCACTAGATAGGCTTAACTGTCAACTTTCCCATGGCTGCGACCTTCTCAGCCCGAGCTGCACTCAAGAGTTCACGATCAATGAAACCCTATGGGGAAAATCAAACTCCGACATGGTACATGTTGCAAGATCACCCAGCTAGCCTATGATGGGCTGTCACTAGATAGGCTTAACTGTCAACTTTCCCATGGCTGTGTCATTCTCAGCCCGAGCTACACTCAAGAGTACACGATAAATGAAGCGCTAAGGGGAAAATAGAAATCCTGCTTGATACAAGTTGCCGAGTAAGCGATCAATGAAACCCTATGGTGAAAATCAAACTCCGGCATGATACAAGTTGCAAGATCACCCAGCTAGCCTATGATGGGCTGTCACTAGATAGGCTTAACTGTCAACTTTCCCATGGCTGCGACCTTCTCAGCCCGAGCTATACTCAAGAGTACACGATCAATAAAACCCTATGGGGAACATCAAACTCCGACATGGTACAAGTTGCAAGATCACCCAGCTAGCCTATGATGGGCTGTCACTAGATAGGCTTAACTGTCAACTTTCCCATGGCTGCGACCTTCTCAGCCCGAGCTGCACTCAAGAGTTCACGATCAATGAAACCCTATGGGGAAAATCAAACTCCGACATGGTACATGTTGCAAGATCACCCAGCTAGCCTATGATGGGCTGTCACTAGATAGGCTTAACTGTCAACTTTCCCATGGCTGCGACCTTCTCAGCCCGAGCTATACTCAAGAGTACACGATCAATGAAACCCTATGGGGAGAATCAAACTCCGACATGGTACAAGTTGCAAGATCACCCAGCTAGCCTATGATGGGCTGTCACTAGACAGGCTTAACTGTCAACTTTCCCATGGCTGTGTCATTCTCAGCCCGAGCTACACTCATGAGTACACGATCAATGAAGCGCTAAGGGGAAAATAGAAATCCTGCTTGATACAAGATGCCGAGTAAGCGATCAATGAAACCCTATGGTGAAAATCAAACTCCGGCATGATACAAGTTGCAAGATCACCCAGCTAGCCTATGATGGGCTGTCACTAGATAGGCTTAACTGTCAACTTTCCCATGGCTGCGACCTTCTCAGCCCGAGCTATACTCAAGACTACACGATCAATGAAACCCTATGGGGAAAATCAAACTCCGACATGGTACAAGTTGCAAGATCACCCAGCTAGCCTATGATGGGCTGTCACTAGATAGGCTTAACTGTCAACTTTCCCATGGCTGCGACCTTCTCAGCCCGAGCTGCACTCAAGAGTACACGATCAATGAAACCCTATGGGGAAAATCAAACTCCGACATGGTACAAGTTGCAAGATCACCCAGCTAGCCTATGATGGGCTGTCACTAGATAGGCTTAACTGTCAACTTTCCCATGGCTGCGACCTTCTCAGCCCGAGCTATACTCAAGAGTACACGATCAATGAAACCCTATGGGGAAAATCAAACTCCGACATGGTACAAGTTGCAAGATCACCCAGCTAGCCTATGATGAGCTGTCACTAGATAGGCTTAACTGTCAACTTTCCCATGGCTGCGACCTTCTCAGCCCGAGCTGCACTCAAGAGTTCACGATCAATGAAACCCTATGGGGAAAATCAAACTCCGACATGGTACATGTTGCAAGATCACCCAGCTAGCCTATGATGGGCTGTCACTAGATAGGCTTAACTGTCAACTTTCCCATGGCTGTGTCATTCTCAGCCCGAGCTACACTCAAGAGTACACGATAAATGAAGCGCTAAGGGGAAAATAGAAATCCTGCTTGATACAAGTTGCCGAGTAAGCGATCAATGAAACCCTATGGTGAAAATCAAACTCCGGCATGATACAAGTTGCAAGATCACCCAGCTAGCCTATGATGGGCTGTCACTAGATAGGCTTAACTGTCAACTTTCCCATGGCTGCGACCTTCTCAGCCCGAGCTATACTCAAGAGTACACGATCAATGAAACCCTATGGGGAAAATCAAACTCCGACATGGTACAAGTTGCAAGATCACCCAGCTAGCCTATGATGGGCTGTCACTAGATAGGCTTAACTGTCAACTTTCCCATGGCTGCGACCTTCTCAGCCCGAGCTGCACTCAAGAGTTCACGATCAATGAAACCCTATGGGGAAAATCAAACTCCGACATGGTACATGTTGCAAGATCACCCAGCTAGCCTATGATGGGCTGTCACTAGATAGGCTTAACTGTCAACTTTCCCATGGCTGTGTCATTCTCAGCCCGAGCTACACTCATGAGTACACGATCAATGAAGCGCTAAGGGGAAAATAGAAATCCTGCTTGATACAAGTTGCCGAGTAAGCGATCAATGAAACCCTATGGTGAAAATCAAACTCCGGCATGATACAAGTTGCAAGATCACCCAGCTAGCCTATGATGGGCTGTCACTAGATAGGCTTAACTGTCAACTTTCCCATGGCTGCGACCTTCTCAGCCCGAGCTATACTCAAGAGTACACGATCAATGAAACCCTATGGGGAAAATCAAACTCCGACATGGTACAAGTTGCAAGATCACCCAGCTAGCCTATGATGGGCTGTCACTAGATAGGCTTAACTGTCAACTTTCCCATGGTTGCGACCTTCTCAGCCCGAGCTGCACTCAAGAGTACACGATCAATGAAACCCTATGGGGAAAATCAAACTCCGACATGGTACAAGTTGCAAGATCACCCAGCTAGCCTATGATGGGCTGTCACTAGATAGGCTTAACTGTCAACTTTCCCATGGCTGTGTCATTCTCAGCCCGAGCTACACTCATGAGTACACGATCAATGAAGCGCTAAGGGGAAAATAGAAATCCTGCTTGATACAAGTTGCCGAGTAAGCGATCAATGAAACCCTATGGTGAAAATCAAACTCCGGCATGATACAAGTTGCAAGATCACCCAGCTAGCCTATGATGGGCTGTCACTAGATAGGCTTAACTGTCAACTTTCCCATGGCTGCGACCTTCTCAGCCCGAGCTATACTCAAGACTACACGATCAATGAAACCCTATGGGGAAAATCAAACTCCGACATGGTACAAGTTGCAAGATCACCCAGCTAGCCTATGATGGGCTGTCACTAGATAGGCTTAACTGTCAACTTTCCCATGGCTGTGTCATTCTCAGCCCGAGCTACACTCAAGAGTACACGATCAATGAAGCGCTAAGGGGAAAATAGAAATCCTGCTTGATACAAGTTGCCGAGTAAGCGATCAATGAAACCCTATGGGGAAAATCAAACTCCGACATGGTACAAGTTGCAAGATCACCCAGCTAGCCTATGATGGGCTGTCACTAGATAGGCTTAACTGTCAACTTTCCCATGGCTGTGTCATTCTCAGCCCGAGCTACACTCATGAGTACACGATCAATGAAGCGCTAAGGGGAAAATAGAAATCCTGCTTGATACAAGTTGCCGAGTAAGCGATCAATGAAACCCTATGGTGAAAATCAAACTCCGGCATGATACAAGTTGCAAGATCACCCAGCTAGCCTATGATGGGCTGTCACTAGATAGGCTTAACTGTCAACTTTTCCCATGGCTGCGACCTTCTCAGCCCGAGCTATACTCAAGAGTACACGATCAATGAAACCCTATGGGGAAAATCAAACTCCGACATGGTACAAGTTGCAAGATCACCCAGCTAGCCTATGATGGGCTGTCACTAGATAGGCTTAACTGTCAACTTTCCCATGGCTGCGACCTTCTCAGCCCGAGCTGCACTCAAGAGTACACGATCAATGAAACCCTATGGGGAAAATCAAACTCCGACATGGTACAAGTTGCAAGATCACCCAGCTAGCCTATGATGGGCTGTCACTAGATAGGCTTAACTGTCAACTTTCCCATGGCTGTGTCATTCTCAGCCCGAGCTACACTCATGAGTACACGATCAATGAAGCGCTAAGGGGAAAATAGAAATCCTGCTTGATACAAGTTGCCGAGTAAGCGATCAATGAAACCCTATGGTGAAAATCAAACTCCGGCATGATACAAGTTGCAAGATCACCCAGCTAGCCTATGATGGGCTGTCACTAGATAGGCTTAACTGTCAACTTTCCCATGGCTGCGACCTTCTCAGCCCGAGCTGCACTCAAGAGTACACGATCAATGAAACCCTATGGGGAAAATCAAACTCCGACATGGTACATGTTGCAAGATCACCCAGCTAGCCTATGATGGGCTGTCACTAGATAGGCTTAACTGTCAACTTTCCCATGGCTGTGTCATTCTCAGCCCGAGCTACACTCAAGAGTACACGATAAATGAAGCGCTAAGGGGAAAATAGAAATCCTGCTTGATACAAGTTGCCGAGTAAGCGATCAATGAAACCCTATGGTGAAAATCAAACTCCGGCATGATACAAGTTGCAAGATCACCCAGCTAGCCTATGATGGGCTGTCACTAGATAGGCTTAACTGTCAACTTTCCCATGGCTGCGACCTTCTCAGCCCGAGCTATACTCAAGAGTACACGATCAATGAAACCCTATGGGGAAAATCAAACTCCGACATGGTACAAGTTGCAAGATCACCCAGCTAGCCTATGATGGGCTATCACTAGATAGGCTTAACTGTCAACTTTCCCATGGCTGCGACCTTCTCAGCCCGAGCTGCACTCAAGAGTTCACGATCAATGAAACCCTATGGGGAAAATCAAACTCCGACATGGTACATGTTGCAAGATCACCCAGCTAGCCTATGATGGGCTGTCACTAGATAGGCTTAACTGTCAACTTTCCCATGGCTGTGTCATTCTCAGCCCGAGCTACACTCAAGAGTACACGATAAATGAAGCGCTAAGGGGAAAATAGAAATCCTGCTTGATACAAGTTGCCGAGTAAGCGATCAATGAAACCCTATGGTGAAAATCAAACTCCGGCATGATACAAGTTGCAAGATCACCCAGCTAGCCTATGATGGGCTGTCACTAGATAGGCTTAACTGTCAACTTTCCCATGGCTGCGACCTTCTCAGCCCGAGCTATACTCAAGAGTACACGATCAATGAAACCCTATGGGGAAAATCAAACTCCGACATGGTACAAGTTGCAAGATCACCCAGCTAGCCTATGATGGGCTGTCACTAGACAGGCTTAACTGTCAACTTTCCCATGGCTGTGTCATTCTCAGCCCGAGCTACACTCATGAGTACACGATCAATGAAGCGCTAAGGGGAAAATAGAAATCCTGCTTGATACAAGTTGCCGAGTAAGCGATCAATGAAACCCTATGGTGAAAATCAAACTCCGGCATGATACAAGTTGCAAGATCACCCAGCTAGCCTATGATGGGCTGTCACTAGATAGGCTTAACTGTCAACTTTCCCATGGCTGCGACCTTCTCAGCCCGAGCTATACTCAAGACTACACGATCAATGAAACCCTATGGGGAAAATCAAACTCCGACATGGTACAAGTTGCAAGATCACCCAGCTAGCCTATGATGGGCTGTCACTAGATAGGCTTAACTGTCAACTTTCCCATGGCTGCGACCTTCTCAGCCCGAGCTGCACTCAAGAGTACACGATCAATGAAACCCTATGGGGAAAATCAAACTCCGACATGGTACAAGTTGCAAGATCACCCAGCTAGCCTATGATGGGCTGTCACTAGATAGGCTTAACTGTCAACTTTCCCATGGCTGTGTCATTCTCAGCCCGAGCTACACTCATGAGTACACGATCAATGAAGCGCTAAGGGGAAAATAGAAATCCTGCTTGATACAAGTTGCCGAGTAAGCGATCAATGAAACCCTATGGTGAAAATCAAGCTCCGGCATGATACAAGTTGCAAGATCACCCAGCTAGCCTATGATGGGCTGTCACTAGATAGGCTTAACTGTCAACTTTCCCATGGCTGCGACCTTCTCAGCCCGAGCTGCACTCAAGAGTACACGATCAATGAAACCCTATGGGGAAAATCAAACTCCGACATGGTACAAGTTGCAAGATCACCCAGCTAGCCTATGATGGGCTGTCACTAGATAGGCTTAACTGTCAACTTTCCCATGGCTGCGACCTTCTCAGCCCGAGCTATACTCAAGAGTACACGATCAATGAAACCCTATGGGGAAAATCAAACTCCGACATGGTACAAGTTGCAAGATCACCCAGCTAGCCTATGATGGGCTGTCACTAGATAGGCTTAACTGTCAACTTTCCCATGGCTGCGACCTTCTCAGCCCGAGCTGCACTCAAGAGTACACGATCAATGAAACCCTATGGGGAAAATCAAACTCCGACATGGTACAAGTTGCAAGATCACCCAGCTAGCCTATGATGGGCTGTCACTAGATAGGCTTAACTGTCAACTTTCCCATGGCTGCGTCGTTCTCAGCCCAAGCTACACTCAAGAGTACACGATCAATGAAGCGCTAAGGGGAAAATAGAAATCCTGCTAGATACAAGTTGCCGAGTTAGCGATCAATGAAACCCTATGGGGAAAATCAAACTCCGGCATGATACAAGTTGCAAGATCACCCAGCTAGCCTATGATGGGCTGTCACTAGATAGGCTTAACTGTCAACTTTCCCATGGCTGCGACCTTCTCAGCCCGAGCTGCACTCAAGAGTTCACGATCAATGAAACCCTATTGGGAAAATCAAACTCCGACATGGTACATGTTGCAAGATCACCCAGCTAGCCTATGATGGGCTGTCACTAGATAGGCTTAACTGTCAACTTTCCCATGGCTGTGTCATTCTCAGCCCGAGCTACACTCAAGAGTACACGATAAATGAAGCGCTAAGGGGAAAATAGAAATCCTGCTTGATACAAGTTGCCGAGTAAGCGATCAATGAAACCCTATGGTGAAAATCAAACTCCGGCATGATACAAGTTGCAAGATCACCCAGCTAGCCTATGATGGGCTGTCACTAGATAGGCTTAACTGTCAACTTTCCCATAGCTGCGACCTTCTCAGCCCGAGCTATACTCAAGAGTACACGATCAATGAAACCCTATGGGGAAAATCAAACTCCGACATGGTACAAGTTGCAAGATCACCCAGCTAGCCTATGATGGGCTGTCACTAGACAGGCTTAACTGTCAACTTTCCCATGGCTGTGTCATTCTCAGCCCGAGCTACACTCAAGAGTACACGATAAATGAAGCGCTAAGGGGAAAATAGAAATCCTGCTTGATACAAGTTGCCGAGTTAGCGATCAATGAAACCCTATGGGGAAAATCAAACTCCGGCATGATACAAGTTGCAAGATCACCCAGCTAGCCTATGATGGGCTGTCACTAGATAGGCTTAACTGTCAACTTTCCCATGGCTGCGACCTTCTCAGCCCGAGCTGCAATCAAGAGTACACGATCAATGAAACCCTATGGGGAAAATCAAACTCCGACATGGTACAAGTTGCAAGATCACCCAGCTAGCCTATGATGGGCTGTCACTAGATAGGCTTAACTGTCAACTTTCCCATGGCTGTGTCATTCTCAGCCCGAGCTACACTCATGAGTACACGATCAATGAAGCGCTAAGGGGAAAATAGAAATCCTGCTTGATACAAGTTGCCGAGTAAGCGATCAATGAAACCCTATGGTGAAAATCAAACTCCGGCATGATACAAGTTGCAAGATCACCCAGCTAGCCTATGATGGGCTGTCACTAGATAGGCTTAACTGTCAACTTTCCCATGGCTGCGACCTTCTCAGCCGAGCTATACTCAAGACTACACGATCAATGAAACCCTATGGGGAAAATCAAACTCCGACATGGTACAAGTTGCAAGATCACCCAGCTAGTCTATGATGGGCTGTCACTAGATAGGCTTAACTGTCAACTTTCCCATGGCTGCGACCTTCTCAGCCCGAGCTGCACTCAAGAGTACACGATCAATGAAACCCTATGGGGAAAATCAAACTCCGACATGGTACAAGTTGCAAGATCACCCAGCTAGCCTATGATGGGCTGTCACTAGATAGGCTTAACTGTCAACTTTCCATGGCTGTGTCATTCTCAGCCCGAGCTACACTCATGAGTACACGATCAATGAAGCGCTAAGGGGAAAATAGAAATCCTGCTTGATACAAGTTGCCGAGTAAGCGATCAATGAAACCCTATGGTGAAAATCAAACTCCGGCATGATACAAGTTGCAAGATCACCCAGCTAGCCTATGATGGGCTGTCACTAGATAGGCTTAACTGTCAACTTTCCCATGGCTGCGACCTTCTCAGCCCGAGCTATACTCAAGAGTACACGATCAATGAAACCCTATGGGGAAAATCAAACTCCGACATGGTACAAGTTGCAAGATCACCCAGCTAGCCTATGATGGGCTGTCACTAGATAGGCTTAACTGTCAACTTTCCCATGGCTGTGTCATTCTCAGCCCGAGCTACACTCATGAGTACACGATCAATGAAGCGCTAAGGGGAAAATAGAAATCCTGCTTGATACAAGTTGCCGAGTAAGCGATCAATGAAACCCTATGGTGAAAATCAAACTCCGGCATGATACAAGTTGCAAGATCACCCAGCTAGCCTATGATGGGCTGTCACTAGATAGGCTTAACTGTCAACTTTCCCATGGCTGCGACCTTCTCAGCCCGAGCTATACTCAAGACTACACGATCAATGAAACCCTATGGGGAAAATCAAACTCCGACATGGTAAAAGTTGCAAGATCACCCAGCTAGCCTATGATGGGGCTGTCACTAGATAGGCTTAACTGTCAACTTTCCCATGGCTGCGACCTTCTCAGCCCGAGCTGCACTCAAGAGTACACGATCAATGAAACCCTATGGGGAAAATCAAACTCCGACATGGTACAAGTTGCAAGATCACCCAGCTAGCCTATGATGGGCTGTCACTAGATAGGCTTAACTGTCAACTTTCCCATGGCTGTGTCATTCTCAGCCCGAGCTACACTCAAGGAGTACACGATCAATGAAGCGCTAAGGGGAAAATAGAAATCCTGCTTGATACAAGTTGCCGAGTAAGCGATCAATGAAACCCTATGGTGAAAATCAAACTCCGGCATGATACAAGTTGCAAGATCACCCAGCTAGCCTATGATGGGCTGTCACTAGATAGGCTTAACTGTCAACTTTCCCATGGCTGCGACCTTCTCAGCCCGAGCTATACTCAAGAGTACACGATCAATGAAACCCTATGGGGAAAATCAAACTCCGACATGGTACAAGTTGCAAGATCACCCAGCTAGCCTATGATGGGCTGTCACTAGATAGGCTTAACTGTCAACTTTCCCATGGCTGCGACCTTCTCAGCCCGAGCTATACTCAAGAGTACACGATCAATGAAACCCTATGGGGAAAATCAAACTCCGACATGGTACAAGTTGCAAGATCACCCAGCTAGCCTATGATGGGCTGTCACTAGATAGGCTTAACTGTCAACTTTCCCATGGCTGTGTCATTCTCAGCCCGAGCTACACTCATGAGTACACGATCAATGAAGCGCTAAGGGGAAAATAGAAATCCTGCTTGATACAAGTTGCCGAGTAAGCGATCAATGAAACCCTATAGTGAAAATCAAACTCCGGCATGATACAAGTTGCAAGATCACCCAGCTAGCCTATGATGGGATGTCACTAGATAGGCTTAACTGTCAACTTTCCATGGCTGCGACCTTCTCAGCCCGAGCTATACTCAAGAGTACACGATCAATGAAACCCTATGGGGAAAATCAAACTCCGACATGGTACAAGTTGCAAGATCACCCAGCTAGCCTATGATGGGCTGTCACTAGATAGGCTTAACTGTCAACTTTCCCATGGCTGCGACCTTCTCAGCCCGAGCTGCACTCAAGAGTACACGATCAATGAAACCCTATGGGGAAAATCAAACTCCGACATAGTACAAGTTGCAAGATCACCCAGCTAGCCTATGATGGGCTGTCACTAGATAGGCTTAACTGTCAACTTTCCCATGGCTGTGTCATTCTCAGCCCGAGCTACACTCATGAGTACACGATCAATGAAGCGCTAAGGGGAAAATAGAAATCCTGCTTGATACAAGTTGCCGAGTAAGCGATCAATGAAACCCTATGGTGAAAATCAAACTCCGGCATGATACAAGTTGCAAGATCACCCAGCTAGCCTATGATGGGCTGTCACTAGATAGGCTTAACTGTCAACTTTCCCATGGCTGCGACCTTCTCAGCCCGAGCTATACTCAAGAGTACACGATCAATGAAACCCTATGGGGAAAATCAAACTCCGACATGGTACAAGTTGCAAGATCACCCAGCTAGCCTATGATGGGCTGTCACTAGATAGGCTTAACTGTCAACTTTCCCATGGCTGCGACCTTCTCAGCCCGAGCTGCACTCAAGAGTTCACGATCAATGAAACCCTATTGGGAAAATCAAACTCCGACATGGTACATGTTGCAAGATCACCCAGCTAGCCTATGATGGGCTGTCACTAGATAGGCTTAACTGTCAACTTTCCCATGGCTGTGTCATTCTCAGCCCGAGCTACACTCAAGAGTACACGATAAATGAAGCGCTAAGGGAAAATAGAAATCCTGCTTGATACAAGTTGCCGAGTAAGCGATCAATGAAACCCTATGGTGAAAATCAAACTCCGGCATGATACAAGTTGCAAGATCACCCAGCTAGCCTATGATGGGCTGTCACTAGATAGGCTTAACTGTCAACTTTCCCATGGCTGCGACCTTCTCAGCCCGAGCTATACTCAAGAGTACACGATCAATGAAACCCTATGGGGGAAAATCAAACTCCGACATGGTACAAGTTGCAAGATCACCCAGCTAGCCTATGATGGGCTGTCACTAGATAGGCTTAACTGTCAACTTTCCCATGGCTGCGACCTTCTCAGCCCGAGCTGCACTCAAGAGTACACGATCAATGAAACCCTACGGGGAAAATCAAACTCCGACATGGTACAAGTTGCAAGATCACCCAGCTAGCCTATGATGGGGCTGTCACTAGATAGGCTTAACTGTCAACTTTCCCATGGCTGTGTCATTCTCAGCCCGAGCTACACTCATGAGTACACGATCAATGAAGCGCTAAGGGGAAAATAGAAATCCTGCTTGATACAAGTTGCCGAGTAAGCGATCAATGAAACCCTATGGTGAAAATCAAACTCCGGCATGATACAAGTTGCAAGATCACCCAGCTAGCCTATGATGGGCTGTCACTAGATAGGCTTAACTGTCAACTTTCCCATGGCTGCGACCTTCTCAGCCCGAGCTATACTCAAGAGTACACGATCAATGAAACCCTATGGGGAAAATCAAACTCCGACATGGTACAAGTTGCAAGATCACCCAGCTAGCCTATGATGGGCTGTCACTAGATAGGCTTAACTGTCAACTTTCCCATGGCTGCGACCTTCTCAGCCCGAGCTGCACTCAAGAGTTCACGATCAATGAAACCCTATGGGGAAAATCAAACTCCGACATGGTACATGTTGCAAGATCACCCAGCTAGCCTATGATGGGCTGTCACTAGATAGGCTTAACTGTCAACTTTCCCATGGCTGTGTCATTCTCAGCCCGAGCTACACTCAAGAGTACACGATAAATGAAGCGCTAAGGGGAAAATAGAAATCCTGCTTGATACAAGTTGCCGAGTAAGCGATCAATGAAACCCTATGGTGAAAATCAAACTCCGGCATGATACAAGTTGCAAGATCACCCAGCTAGCCTATGATGGGCTGTCACTAGATAGGCTTAACTGTCAACTTTCCCATGGCTGCGACCTTCTCAGCCCGAGCTATACTCAAGAGTACACGATCAATGAAACCCTATGGGGAAAATCAAACTCCGACATGGTACAAGTTGCAAGATCACCCAGCTAGCCTATGATGGGCTGTCACTAGATAGGCTTAACTGTCAACTTTCCCATGGCTGCGACCTTCTCAGCCCGAGCTGCACTCAAGAGTACACGATCAATGAAACCCTATGGGGAAAATCAAACTCCGACATGGTACAAGTTGCAAGATCACCCAGCTAGCCTATGATGGGCTGTCACTAGATAGGCTTAACTGTCAACTTTCCCATGGCTGTGTCATTCTCAGCCCGAGCTACACTCAAGAGTACACGATCAATGAAGCGCTAAGGGGAAAATAAAAATCCTGCTTGATACAAGTTGCCGAGTAAGCGATCAATGAAACCCTATGGTGAAAATCAAACTCCGGCATGATACAAGTTGCAAGATCACCCAGCTAGCCTATGATGGGCTCTCACTAGATAGGCTTAACTGTCAACTTTCCCATGGCTGCGACCTTCTCAGCCCGAGCTATACTCAAGAGTACACGATCAATGAAACCCTATGGGGAAAATCAAACTCCGACATCGTACAAGTTGCAAGATCACCCAGCTAGCCTATGATGGGCTGTCACTAGATAGGCTTAACTGTCAACTTTCCCATGGCTGCGACCTTCTCAGCCCGAGCTGCACTCAATAGTTCACGAACAATGAAACCCTATGGGGAAAATCAAACTCCGACATGGTACAAGTTGCAAGATCACCAGCTAGCCTATGATGGGCTGTCACTAGATAGGCTTAACTGTCAACTTTCCCATGGCTGTGTCATTCTCAGCCCGAGCTACACTCAAGAGTACACGATAAATGAAGCGCTAAGGGGAAAATAGAAATCCTGCTTGATACAAGTTGCCGAGTAAGCGATCAATGAAACCTATGGTGAAAATCAAACTCCGGCATGATACAAGTTGCAAGATCACCCAGCTAGCCTATGATGGGCTGTCACTAGATAGGCTTAACTGTCAACTTTCCCATGGCTGCGACCTTCTCAGCCCGAGCTATACTCAAGAGTACACGATCAATGAAACCCTATGGGGAAAATCAAACTCCGACATGGTACAAGTTGCAAGATCACCCAGCTAGCCTATGATGGGCTGTCACTAGATAGGCTTAACTGTCAACTTTCCCATGGCTGCGACCTTCTCAGCCCGAGCTGCACTCAAGAGTTCACGATCAATGAAACCCTATGGGAAAATCAAACTCCGACATGGTACATGTTGCAAGATCACCCAGCTAGCCTATGATGGGCTGTCACTAGATAGGCTTAACTGTCAACTTTCCCATGGCTGTGTCATTCTCAGCCCGAGCTACACTCATGAGTACACGATCAATGAAGCGCTAAGGGGAAAATAGAAATCCTGCTTGATACAAGTTGCCGAGTAAGCGATCAATGAAACCCTATGGTGAAAATCAAACTCCGGCATGATACAAGTTGCAAGATCACCCAGCTAGCCTATGATGGGCTGTCACTAGATAGGCTTAACTGTCAACTTTCCCATGGCTGCGACCTTCTCAGCCCGAGCTATACTCAAGAGTACACGATCAATGAAACCCTATGGGGAAAATCAAACTCCGACATGGTACAAGTTGCAAGATCACCCAGCTAGCCTATGATGGGCTGTCACTAGATAGGCTTAACTGTCAACTTTCCCATGGCTGTGTCATTCTCAGCCCGAGCTACACTCAAGAGTACACGATAAAATGAAGCGCTAAAGGGAAAATAGAAATCCTGCTTGATACAAGTTGCCGAGTTAGCGATCAATGAAACCCTATGGGGAAAATCAAACTCCGGCATGATACAAGTTGCAAGATCACCCAGCTAGCCTATGATGGGCTGTCATTAGATAGGCTTAACTGTCAACTTTCCCATGGCTGCGACCTTCTCAGCCCGAGCTGCACTCAAGAGTACACGATCAATGAAACCCTATGGGGAAAATCAAACTCCGACATGGTACAAGTTGCAAGATCACCCAGCTAGCCTATGATGGGCTGTCACTAGATAGGCTTAACTGTCAACTTTCCCATGGCTGTGTCATTCTCAGCCCGAGCTACACTCAAGAGTACACGATCAATGAAGCGCTAAGGGGAAAATAGAAATCCTGCTTGATACAAGTTGCCGAGTAAGCGATCAATGAAACCCTATGGTGAAAATCAAACTCCGGCATGATACAAGTTGCAAGATCACCCAGCTAGCCTATGATGGGCTGTCACTAGATAGGCTTAACTGTCAACTTTCCCATGGCTGCGACCTTCTCAGCCCGAGCTATACTCAAGAGTACACGATCAATGAAACCCTATGGGGAAAATCAAACTCCGATATGGTACAAGTTGCAAGATCACCCAGCTAGCCTATGATGGGCTGTCACTAGATAGGCTTAACTGTCAACTTTCCCATGGCTGCGACCTTCTCAGCCCGAGCTGCACTCAAGAGTTCACGATCAATGAAACCCTATTGGGAAAATCAAACTCCGACATGGTACATGTTGCAAGATCACCCAGCTAGCCTATGATGGGCTGTCACTAGATAGGCTTAACTGTCAACTTTCCCATGGCTGTGTCATTCTCAGCCCGAGCTACACTCAAGAGTACACGATAAATGAAGCGCTAAGGGGAAAATAGAAATCCTGCTTGATACAAGTTGCCGAGTAAGCGATCAATGAAACCCTATGGTGAAAATCAAACTCCGGCATGATACAAGTTGCAAGATCACCCAGCTAGCCTATGATGGGCTGTCACTAGATAGGCTTAACTGTCAACTTTCCCATGGCTGCGACCTTCTCAGCCCGAGCTATACTCAAGAGTACACGATCAATGAAACCCTATGGGGAAAATCAAACTCCGACATGGTACAAGTTGCAAGATCACCCAGCTAGCCTATGATGGGCTGTCACTAGATAGGCTTAACTGTCAACTTTCCCATGGCTGCGACCTTCTCAGCCCGAGCTGCACTCAAGAGTACACGATCAATGAAACCCTACGGGGAAAATCAAACTCCGACATGGTACAAGTTGCAAGATCACCCAGCTAGCCTATGATGGGCTGTCACTAGATAGGCTTAACTGTCAACTTTCCCATGGCTGTGTCATTCTCAGCCCGAGCTACACTCATGAGTACACGATCAATGAAGCGCTAAGGGGAAAATAGAAATCCTGCTTGATACAAGTTGCCGAGTAAGCGATCAATGAAACCCTATGGTGAAAATCAAACTCCGGCATGATACAAGTTGCAAGATCACCCAGCTAGCCTATGATGGGCTGTCACTAGATAA